>NW_024532842.1:0-42500 GCF_016097555.1 Gigantopelta aegis
TTTTTATTTTTATTTTTTTAGGTGTATCACGCTCTCCGGCCAGCAGGGATTTGTTGGAGATGACGTCATTAAAAACTCTTCGTATAGGAGTTACACACAGGAGCTGGTCGTGCCCTCTGCCTGGACAACAAAGGACAAAGTGTTTTTCGTGTGTTACGTGGTCGTATGTCAGAAAGAGCTCAACTGTGGAAATGTAGGTTTACCTATCATCGACAAGGCAGTGTCAGTAAATTAAGTCTTAAATAAGGGGACAATATCACTTTTTTTTATACCCACAAAAGTTAAAGCTTTTTTCGCGATGTTAATATATTGTCATTTACTAGTGCAAAATACAAAGACACAGATTCAATAACCTCGTGTGTTATCAGCTGTTTAATTGTCAGTGATCTTCACATAACATACGTGCATGTCGCCATGTCTTTTAAATTGTATACCTTGCATCACGTGTGACATAGCGAGTAGGCCTATAGCCCAGCGGTATCGAAGAATGATTCATTTTATTAGTCCCCTACCGATGTAGAAGGGCACTGTATGTTTCATCTCTGTCCTTCTATAAGTCTCAGTGGCGGATCCATAAAATCCATTTAGGGGTGGGGGTGTGGGGGTAATGACATGAGGCGGAATGCCAATGGAACTTTGGGGGAGGTTTGGAGGGGATTGTAAAAACTGAAAATTAATATATAATAAAATTATAACTGTCGCAAAGTGTAGGGGGGATCCCCCATTGATCCGCCTCTGGGTCTGTCCGTCCATCTGTCCCACGTATAGTTCTCCAGATGGTTGTTTTCCCACAATGCCTTGAGATACTGAGCTGGAATTTTGTACATAGCTTTATGATGTACTGTTACATTCATGTTGGGCATTCATGGCGATTTGGGCAGGACGTAGCCCGTGTTAAAGCATTCGCTTGATACGCGGTCGGTCTGGGATTGATCCCCGTCAGTGGGCCCATTGGGCTATTTCTCGCTCCAGCCAGTGCACCACGACTGGTATATCAAAAGGCCGTGGTATGTGTTATCCTGTCTTTGGGATCGAAAAGCAGCCCATGAAATGGCGACATCGGGTTTCCTCTCTCAATCTGTGTGTGGTCCTTAACCATATGTCCGACGCCATATAACCGAAAATAAAATGTGTTGAGTTCGTCATTAAATAAAACATTTCCTTCCTTCCTTTCATGGCGATTTACTTAATTTTGACAGATTAATGGCTCCTGAACTTAGGAGATAAGAAAACGTGTTTCCGGATTAAAAAAAGAAATTAAATTAGAGAAGTTAACACCACAAGTCCTGTGATTGGTGATAAATGTGAGTGTGTTGGTTGTAAAAAAAATAAAAAAGTTTCATCTGGGTAAAAAAAATTTATGCAATTTTATTTCATCTGGTACCACTGTGTCAAGTAGCCTAACAGAGACTTTTTAACAACTATAGTTACATATCAAATATATTTTTCTGCATAAAATATTAGCGGCTGTATATTAAACATGTTTCTGATCGTTCTAATATTTGTACTAGGTTAAATTTCATTTTATTTCCTAAATATGTTTTTTTGTACGTACGAAATTATTTGAAGACAAAATCCAGTTTGGACTTCTTACAAATATTAAGACGACAAGAAACACATTGAATATACAGACACTGGTATTCTAAACAGGAAAATATATTTGATATGTAAGTTTAATCGTAGAAATATTTTATTAGTCAGAAACATTTTATAACGCAGCAAACTCAGGAATGTCCGCTTTACTCCACTACCCACCCACCGGCCTGTATTGCAGAATAGCATTAGGACATTCAACAGTAAGAAAATCCATATTGCCTGTCTATCCTAAATAGTTAAATAATAAAACAAAAATATATATATATACACCATTAATAATGTAATATTAAACTCCAAAACAATTCTTACATGTTACAGATGTGCCCCATTAATACGTCACAGTTTTGAGCAACAACCCGACATGATGATCAGAGCAGATATGGAGAGTTCAATGCTGCTCACTGCAATGGATGATGAGTCTCAAACTCAAGTTGTTGGTAAATATATCTTTTACATCTTTGTCTCTCTGGCAAAAAAAAGAGAGGTATTTGTCATCCGATCCTAAGTGATCCTAGGTACCCACTGATGGGTGGCTGTTGTTGTCATTTGTCTAAGGATGGCTGACAATGGATATATAGACATATTTTAGCATTTCCTGTTCCAGACAGTTCTCCAGGAATGCTAATCCTTTGGTAAAGTTAATTACAAAAATGTAGCAGGAACAACAATCACAATAAAAACTCTCTCTCACAATAACAAAAAAACGTCCGAACCCCAAAAACAACAAAAAACCCTCCTGACTTAAAAACCACAAAAAACCCCAACAAAACAAACAAACCCCCTTCCAACAAAACAACCAAGAAAACCCTCAAAACAAAACACCATTAACAAACATCAATAACAAACAACTCTAAAAACAAGAAGAGGTCAGAGGTTAGACAGGTAGTTGGACGTATTTTTGTTAATGTTAAAGTAATTCACCTCGGGTTTTTTTTGTATTTTATTTAGACATAACTAGTGCTACTTATTTTTGACTGCATCATAGCTCTGGTTTTGAGGGTATCGGCTCACTGCAAGAGGTGCCACAAGTATCACAATCTTCAGACCTACCAAAACTGCAAGTTTCATAGAAGAAGCCGAAGCCGAACCGTGTCCAATTCCACGCCGGGAGTAGTTAGTCGGCCCTATTCCCGGCAGTCTGCCTACAGTTGCGGGGAGTCGGGCATAGGGGAGACTTTAGGATTACACACCAGGAGAGAGAACATTCGGACAACTCCGGTAATCAGTCTGGAATGCAGGCCGAGTCCCGGTGGATCTTTCCCCGAGACCATGATGCATTCTGTCCAAAACTCTAGTGGAACGAAACTGACCGGTGCGTTCACCCAGCGTTTCCCCGTCTATGCACGGATTCCCATAGCCATTCCGCCGAGGAGGAGCATATCCCAGGAACTGGTTGGCAACGAGAATAATATGCAGAACAAGCAGTTGACCAGCCACACACCGAGTACCGGTCGAGTGAATTCTGAAATTACACCAGCACCGTTACTAAGAACTAGAAGAGTCTCGATGGAAAGCGGGAACGCTGGAACAGGGTTGGGTTTTCGACCACCAGGGATTAACGTTCCTGCAGCACCACCTCTGTCGCTAGATGGCGTTTCCAGGAGGCCTGTCCGAAACCAGTCGGACCGTTTGCCCGCGAATCTGGTAACGCAGCTGGAGCAGGTAGTGTCGGACATCTCCGGCCGATATTACATCAAGTCTTCGAGGGCTACCATAACTGATGCTGGCACTCCAGATCCTGGGCCGTAATGCCCAATATGACGATAGCGTTTGTTTTGTTGTTACTCTTTTTCAAAACCATTATGAAATTCAGAAATGGACGCCAAAGCAATCACAGATTTAATCGCAGTCATTTTGTGTGTATGCCTTTTTCACCGATTAGTGTAAGGGGAACCTTATATTTATAGCGGTTCTTTTCAGGACCATTATGAAAGTCAAAAATGGACGCGAAAGCAATCACAGATTTAATCGGCCATTTTATGTGTGTGCGTTTTCCACCGATTAATTTTAAGGGGCACATAGCGTTAGGGCAACAAAAAAATAACCCCCAAAACCCCCAACAAAAACACCCAGGCTTTGTAAATTGACCCTGTTATGTTTGGTATTACCCAGTTTTGTCTGATTTGTTTGTGTTAATAAATGAATTCGGCGGCATTTCGTTTTTGCTTTGTTTCGTTACAGTCAAGCCAAACCGAAAGTATTTACAAAAAACATTTGAGTAGGAGGATGGGACGGACTATAGTTCAGTCTGTAGAACGCTTGTCTGAGTACGTGTGTCGAAGGATTAAATCCCTTCGGTGAACCCATTCTCTGAGGTTTTCCAGTCCCACGACTGGCATATCAAAGGTCGTGGTATGTAGTGTCCTAACTGTTGGAAAGTGCATATTGGGGGGGGGGGGGGATATAGCGGGCTATCTCCGAAGACTACATGTCAGAATGACAAGTGTCTGACTTCCAATAACCAGATATAGTGTGATAAACCATAGTGAGATAGTACCCGAACCATAGTGAGATAGTGCCGGAACCATAGTGAGATAATGCCTGAACCATAGTGAGATAGTGCCTGAACCATAGTGAGATATGCCTGAACCATAGTGAGATAGTGCCTGAACCATAGTGAGATATGCCTGATCCATAGTGAGATAGTACCCGAAACATAGTGAGATAGTACCCTAACCATAGTGAGATTTGCCTGAACCATAGTGAAATTGTACCTGGACCATACTGAGATAAGTGTCTGAAACATAGTGAGATTTGCCTGAATCATAGTGAGATAAGAGTATGAACCATAGTGAGAAAGTACATGAACCATAGTGAGATAGTGCCTGAACCTCGGTGAGACAGAGCTTGAACCATAGTAAGAAAGTGCCTGAACCATAGTGAGATGGTGCCTGAACCATGTTTGGATAGAGGCCCGCTAATAAAATTACCAAACCTAACCTAACCTAACCAGACATTAATTAATCAATGTGCTCTAGTGGTGTCGTTAAAAAACCCGATATTTTTACTGTTATATATGCTATTCCGAAGTTGAGCACTTGCTCGAAGTGAGACGGTAGTCTTATGTTTTTTAACGACACCACTAGAGCGCACTGATTTATTAATCATCGGCTGTTGGATAGACCGCAGTCCAATTCATATCTCCCATCAGTGTGAACCGGAACAGGGAACAGGGAAACTCTTTTTACGTGCCCCTATCCACAGAGGTTCAGGCACGCCCACCACGGATTTAGCCTCTGACTTCGCCAGTGACTAACTCCGGAGCAGGAGGGGGAGGGGGGGGGGGGGGTAAGTTTGAGGTGGGCGGAATTTGGAATAAAGCCATTTAGTACGGTCGACGCGAGCGCGGACCAAATAGCAGACACTTCGTAAACTTGAAGTACACCGAGTGGGAGCCGTGCTCTGATTGGCTGAATTTCAATTCGTCGGTGAAGCCTGTATTTTACCTAAGTCTACAAAGAGTAACTGCATCCAAAACATGTCCGGACTCTAAAATTTAACCAAAAATAGTTAAGACTGCTCGGCCAAAAAGTTTTTAAGGTGATTTTGAGCAATTGAACGGGCGCCGAAATAAAGTGCGTTAGACTACTTATAAAAAAATAAACATAAGAATTTTGAACTGCTTCGAAAACGTTTAAAGTCTAACTAGCCCAAAAAAAAAGAGGTTACTCACGGAGGCAAAGGAGGTTGGTAGGAGGTTGGTATAACAGGACTCATGGCGAGGTGATGGACTGCCCAGGCCTGAAGTTGGGGAGTCCTTCAATCAAGACCTTGATATTCCTGTAGATGGCTGCCGGATATATATCTCTCAACACTATCTTGAGGATACGATGGATCGTTGAGTTGGACATATCCGGTATCAAGAGTCCTTGCCTGAACAGTCCGTCCTGTTGTGCAGTCACGTGGATCTGGTTGCCAGATCCTGTTGGGTGAAGTTGGTATTTTCCCGTTCCGTTGGGTAAATTTCGCCAGTTGTTTTCATTCCATAGTCCCTTCAATTGTTTGGTGTCGGTGAAATCGCCGTGGATAGCACCCTGCCATTTGGATGGGATGTTGTCGCAGACGATAGTCCATTCGGATTGGTCGAGTGTCCCCAGTTCGGACACCGTTGACATCTTCCTCCTCTTGGACTCCCGTCCGGCTGCAGGGTCGGCAACAACAGCAATGGAAGGCGCTTGTGGGCTCGCTGGGGGGTCCGTCACGATGACGTGCCCAGTTTCCATCTCAGCAGGTGGGTCGTCAGGAGGGATCGCCACTGTCAGTGGAGCTGACAGCTTTGGTCCCCCCTGTTCCGCTCCTGGCGAGTGCTTCCGGTCAGAAACTGGGAGCGGCTGCGCAGAATGAACCGCCCCCGGTGGTTTAGCCACCGGGTTTGGATCACCCTGTCTCGCTCCCGTTGGTCTGATCTTCCTCTTCGGGGCAGGTGGGACCGCTCCTGGCGGTTGAGCCGCCAGGTTTGGTCCCCCCTGCGAAGTCTTAGGTCGCCGCCTCCGGTTCCTCCTCTTCGATCCTGATGAGTTGGTAGCTCCGTAACTCAAGGTTACAACAGCACTGTCTCCGTTGTGTTCAATGCGGTACTTGACTAGCAGGCCAAGTACACGCAACACAGCCCACAGGGTGGGGGGTAGAGAAATCACCACGTTCTCGCTGGACAACTTCATTGTCTGAAGGTCGAGGTAAGAATGCCCAAGAATCGACTGTCAGTGTGAACCAGTGAGATGTACCCTGGGTCTCGCCTATATAAAATTAGGATATAGTAATCTAGTGAGTAGCTTAATTTTCCACTGCCATCTTTTACATGAAACATTATTCTTGCATATCGTGGTATATACTATGCTGTCTGTGGGGCAAAAAGTTTGTTTTCTTTAACACTGGAGAACATTGATTAATTAATCATCGGCTAATGGATGTCAAACATGATTATTCCGACTCGTAGCTATCAGAGGAAACCCGCTACATTTCTCCTAATGCAGCAAGACATCTTTTATATGCACATTCCAACAGACAGGAAAGCACATACCACAGCCTTTGTCCAGTTGTGGTGCACTGGTTGGAATGAGAAAAAAAACCCAATCAGTCGAATGGATCCACCGCCCCTGTCTGTGGGATGCTGCATATATAGTATTCCTTGCTGTTACTCGAACACAGTAGCCCACAGTCCTCTCTCATTACCTGTATAGTCCTTATATTAACCATATGTTCGACTTCATATAATCATAATTAAAATGTGTTGAGTGTGCGGCGTCAAATAACACATTCCTTCCTTTCTACTCCTTCAGGGCGGGACGTAGCCCAGTATCTGTATAGTCCTTATATTAACCATATGTTCGACTTCATATAATCATAATTAAAATGTGTTGAGTGTGCGGGGTCAAATAACACATTCCTTTCTTTCTACTCCTTCAGGGCGGGACGTAGCCCAGTATCTGTATAGTCCTTATATTAACCATATGTCCGACTTCATATAATCATAATTAAAATGTGTTGAGTGTGCGGGGTCAAATAACACATTCCTTCCTTTCTACTCCTTCAGGGCGGGACATAGCCCAGTATCTGTATAGTCCTTATATTAACCATATGTCCGACTTCATATAATCATAATTAAAATGTGTTGAGTGTGCGGGGTCAAATAACACATTCCTTCCTTTCTACTCCTTCAGGGCGGGACGTAGCCCAGTATCTGTATAGTCCTTATATTAACCATATGTCCGACTTCATATAATCATAATTAAAATGTGTTGAGTGTGCGGGGTCAAATAACACATTCCTTCCTTCCTTTCTATTCCTTCAGGGCGGCACGTAGCCCAGTATCTGTATAGTCCTTATATTAACCATATGTCCGACTTCATATAATCATAATTAAAATGTGTTGAGTGTGCGGGGTCAAATAACACATTCCTTCCTTTCTACTCCTTCAGGGCGGGACGTAGCCCAGTATCTGTATAGTCCTTATATTAACCATATGTCCGACTTCATATAATCATAATTAAAATGTGTTGAGTGTGCGGGGTCAAATAACACATTCCTTCCTTTCTACTCCTTCAGGGTGGGACGTAGCCCAGTATCTGTATAGTCCTTATATTAACCATATGTCCGACTTCATATAATCATAATTAAAATGTGTTGAGTGTGCGGGGTCAAATAACACATTCCTTCCTTCCTTTCTACTCCTTCAGGGTGGGACGTAGCCCAGTATCTGTATAGTCCTTATATTAACCATATGTCCGACTTCATATAATCATAATTAAAATGTGTTGAGTGTGCGGCGTCAAATAACACATTCCTTCCTTTCTATTCCTTCAGGGCAGGACGTAGCCTAGTGGTAAAGTGCTCGCTTGATGCGCGGTCGATTTGGGATCAATCCCCGTTGATAGGCCCATTGGGTTATTTCTCGTTCCAGTCAGTCCACCACGACTGGTATATCAAAGTCCGTGGTATGTGCTATCCTATCTGTGGGATGGAGCATATAAATGATCCGTTTCTACTAATGAAAAAAAAAATGTAGCGGGTTTCTTCTCTAAGACCACATGCAGTTGATATACCAGGCCGACCAACGGGGATCAATCCTAGCGAGCGCTTTACAACTGGACTACGACCCACCCCGGTTGTAAGATAGATTCCCGTCGGTGGACTCGATGTTTTATTTCCTGGTCACAATCAGTGCCCTACGACCGGTACACCACAAACCATGTCATGCGTGTCCTGTCCTGAAAAAAAGAGTCATAAAACATATGAATGGTAGAAGTACGGTATCCTATGTGGCGTGTTTCTTCTCTCATTCTAGACTAATGTCGAAATTACTTTATGCTGGACATCAAACAGCCATCTCGTTCCGGCCACACTGGACCACGACTGGCATATCAAAAGCCGTGGTATATGCTGTCCTGTCTATAGGATGGTGCATATAAAATATCCCTTGCTAGTAATGGAAATATGTAGCGGGTTTCCTCTCGTTGACTATGTCAAAATTACCAAATGTTTGACATTCAATAGCCGATGATTAATAAATCAATGTGCTCTAATGGTGTCGTTAAACAAAAGAAAATTTTACTTTTTAAACCCATAATTTAAAAATGTGTTGATGTATGCGTCTTCATCATCCTCCTGTCACAACCAGTGCCACACAACTGGTATGTCAATGGCCGTGGTATGTCAATGTGATGTCATGACTGCGAACATGCCAGGGCCGTACCCTGATCAAAATCCGGGGGGGGGGGGGGGCACTACCTTTTATAAACAAATGAAACACTATATAAATTAAACCCTGAGATGTGTATGCTATTAAAAAATAGAAAACAAGTGAGATTATCAGGGGGTCAACTGCTCCCCCCCCCCCACCCCACCCCCGGATGGTACGGCCCAGCATGCATATAAAAGATTCCCTTCCCCTTATTAAAAAGTAGCGGGTTTCCTCTAAGACTACTAGTGGTGCTGTTAAACAAAAACTTTACACTTTAACTTTCTTGAACATTCCTTTCTTTCTCGCATATATTCAACGAATGATTTAAAGGGACACGCCCTAGTTGTTAACCATTACGCCGCTGTTTTTCGCTATTAAACCCATTTTTCACAAATAAAATTACACTTTACTTACATTTTGTTATTTAGAATATACATTTCCATTCTCCTGAAGTGGTTTTTTTTGGTAATCCTGGTAATCCTGATGTTTGTAATACCACGAAATGCATTTTTTGTATTTCTTAAAAACGCACGCGCCTCTGAGAAAAAACCGTTGAGCAGACGAGGTCCAATCTGTTTTTAGAGGGGATCTTCCCGTTTCAACGTCACAGATACCACGTGACCGTTATCATTTTGGTTCGGTTTGTTTTCTCGTGCACAGTTCGTGCAATCAACGTCGATTTGTTGTCGTTTGCTTGTCGTTTTTCTTCACAGTTCGTGCACATTTTCATTAACAATAAAGTTCAGACAAGTAAGTATCTCAATACAAAACGTTACAAACCCTTAAAACCAATAAGTCTTACGATATCTGGAGAAGACAGAACAGTTGGAACACACCCAGGAGAGGTGAAAGGAACGCACCCCAAGTCTGTGTGCACTCTGGGAAATTTGTCGTGACATAGGCATTTCTGTGCTTCGAGCCATATGTACCGGTGATATCAGAATACTAACTTTCAAAATTATTTCAAGTAATTGAGTCACGGGGATTCCCATGGTATTTATTGATATAAAACCTTTTTTTACTCCATTTTATAAAAACGTGATCTAAGTGTGTTACAGGTTTGTAGATTAACCAGAATTATAATTAATTTTCGCAGGCTGAAACTAGGGTGTGCAACTTTAAAAGCCAATTTCATATTTCCTGCATTTTTCTTTAAATGTGGCAAAAAAAACAAAATAATAATAATAAGAAGAAGTCTCTTCCGTTGTAAAGTGTCGACGTATAATTGTGGCCTGTTCTTAAACGTAACGATTTAAAAACAATTTAGAAAAACGAACTAATGTGTAGCTTTCATAAATATACGAAAAATCTAACGTGTACAACATTTGTGTATGTATCACGGGTAACATTATACTGAAACAATGTTTAGAAAAAAAGAAAAAGAAAGAAATGTTTTATTTAACGACGCACTCAACACATTTTATTTACGGTTATATGGCGTCAGACATATGGTTAAGGACCACACAGATATTGAGATAGGAAACCCGCTGTCACCAGTTCATGGGCTACTCTTATCGATTAGCAGCAAGGGTTCTTTTGTATGCACCATCCCACAAACAGGATAGTACATACCACGGCCTTTGTTACACAAGTTGTGGAGCACTGGCTGGAACGAGAAATAGCCCAATGGATCAAACGCCGGGGATCGATCTTAAACTGAGTGCGCATCAAGCAAACGCTTTACCACTGGGCTACGTCCCGCCCCCTTGTACTGGAACAATGTTTAGAAGTTAATTGTGATCAAAACTTGCTAAAATAATAAGACACTAGCAAATCATTACCAAGAACGTCTACTGGCCAATAATTATTTGTGTTGAGTATCAGGGGCGGATTATGCTTTAGGTAAGGGGTGGTGTGTGTGTGTGTGTGTGTGTGTGTGTGTGTGTGTGTGATGGTGGTTCCGAAACAATATGTAAATGTTTATAATTTGAAATTGTAAATTTTAAGTGGACATCAATTTAGATCTACGTGGTGGAGTTGTTATTTTTTAGCCGGTGGAGGGGGGGGGGGGGGGTCTGTGCTGATGGGAACCTCCCCCCATAATCCGTCCCTGAGTATATATGATTAATGTATGACGTATACTGCATCCGGCTGCTTTAAAAAAATAGACACCAAAACTAACACACCAACCTAGAAAGAAAAGATGATAGAACAACACCCTCGCTAACCCCACTCGGTATGTTGCTAATATTGCTCGTCCAGACACAACACCTAGACATCCTCATACCCAGCACCATCCCCGTGTGCCTCTGTAGAGAACTCCATACCCACCACCGCCCCCCGTGACATACCCATACGCACTACCACCCCCGTGTGCCTACGTAAACATCCCCATAGCCACCACCGCCACGTTTGCCAATGTAGACATCGCCATACCAGTGGCGTAAGAAGGTGCCAAAAAGTGTGTGTGTGGTGGTGGTGGGCGCACACACACACGCACACATATATATATATATATATATATATATATATATATATATATATAAACCCGTCCCCGCTTCCTACGTTAGTGCCATACCCACCACTGCCCCGTGTGCCTATGTAGACAACGCCTACTGATACTAGTTATTAATATAGCCAATGTATTAATGTAGGCCAATCTGCTGTGTACAGGTTCTAATAGACCAAATCAATTCCTATTGCCGATAATGTTAACGTTTACTAATAAAACTGATATAAGCAGCGTTTCAACTCACCCAGGAAGTACAGCAATAGAAATTGTGGTACCTCACATCTAATCTACCTGCAAGAAAATGGGGGGGGGGGGGGGGGGGGGTCACGTATCATTTAAGAGATTTAATTAATGTGTTTAATAGCAACCGTCATTTTTGCTGAAAATTGCAGTTCCATTTTTGGGGGTACCCCGCATTAGTTTCAACCTCCGGTATATACTGCATAACAACTATAACAAATAAAAGTGTATTTATATATTGTCAATGGATAATAGTATTTGCACAAATAATCAATGTCACATATTACTACCAATCACACCCACAGCTGCTTTTACTCCGTAAATATTTGACACGGAACTCTCTTCTTTGGTACTATGTAACCTACACAGTTATAATAGCGAGGATCATTAGATAGGCACAGGAGTGTCACGTGATGTCACAACAATGAAGTGAAACTAGAAACATGGCGACAGGCTCGAACAACAGCTCCGACACTTGCAGTATTTGTACTGAAAAGTTTAATCATCCAAAACGTTTGCCATGTTTCCACACGTTCTGTCTGGAATGTCTACAGCAGTTTGTGTTATCATCGTCCAAGGACGGTCAGTTCCTATGTCCTCTGTGTCGATATCAAGTGACCTTACCCGAGGAGGGAGTGACGGGCTTTCAGACTAACTTCTATATTGAGGCCAGGGCGGAGAAGCAAGTCCACAGTGGGGGTGAGTGTTGTGGGGTGTGTGAACAACGTGCGACTCACTCGTGTCGTGAGTGTGAAATACTGCTGTGTGATACGTGCACAAAATATCACCAATCTCTCCCTGCTACGAGATCCCACCTGTTAGTAAATCTGGGTGATGCCTGTACAGGGGAAACATTTTTGTCTGTGCAGAAGTATTGTGAAAAACACAGGGATGAAAAGCTGAGATTTTACTGTATGCCCTGTAGTAAAGTGATTTGTCGAGACTGTAAACTAACAGACCATGACAGTCATAAGACCAAAGATATCGCCGATGTTGTCGAAGAAGCCAGAACCAGCTTGACCAAAACGAAAGTAGAACTAGAAGCGTGTAAAGCAAAACTAGAAAAATCTATTGGCCAAATAAATGACAACAATACTGAAACGTCTAAACTTATTAGCCATGTTAAAGAAGAAATAAACAAACTTGCTCACTCACTGGTAGACATGATAAACAAGGCACGTCGTGAAGAGATAGACAGTGACAGCCATAGAGCAAACACACGGAAAGAAATGTTCAGATGAACAGTATAGATTAACACAAAGAAAATGTTTTCTACAGAGTCAGATTGATCACACGGACGCCATGTTGAAAGATGGACTTGACTGTGACGTGTTGACAGCTGACAGCGAGATGAAACAACGACTAGCAGAGATAGAAAAAGAACAACAGTCTGACTCAGATTGTGATTCTAAATCTTTGAAGATTTCTGACATTCCGCCAATAAGTCCAGGTGTGCTGGATGTTGTCAGACATGCTGTCTGCAACGTCACGAGACATGCGTTCCCAGTTTCACGTAAAACTATATCACCAACAGTGTTGAAATCATTTTTTGTTACTCAATCATATGAGCCCTTGTATTCAATTACTTTCACGAACAAACAAAATGCACTTATTTCATATTATAAAAAAGGTAGTAGTTTTCTTGGTCTTTTTGAAAACACTTTCCTAAAACCAACATGGGAAATTGGAATTGATCTGGATGAGTTAAGAAATGAAGGAATTCATGGTGTGATAGAGAAACACAACAAAGAGAGCCCAGACAACGAAATACCTGCAGATGATTACACAGACCTGAAGAAACCATTCCCGTACAAGAACACCAATGACAATGGTGACACGTGCTGGGTTATCAATGAACATAACTGGGTTGGTATTCAAACTGTCAGCGGAGATGTCCGAACACTGACCTTCAACCCATTTGCAAAACCAGGACATCAGTTCAGACCTGTAGATGTGTGCTGGGGAAACAATCAGGAAATCTATATTGTGGACAGTGAGTCTCGTATGATTATTGTGTACAGTCTTCAACATGGATTTCAGAAGTCATTTAAAAGACCCTTCGTATATGGATCTATGACAGCTGTGGCTGTGAACACAGACGGAAAACTCTGGGTTGGTGGTTCATTGGGAAGAATGTGTATTTGCAGTATAGACTGATTGCTAACTAATGTCAAGTGTTCGACTTTCTAAAGAACGTGTGTTCATTTAATAGATAATCTACAAAACAAATATTACCCTACATGAAAATAGATAAAAGATTAAATGGATTTTATCCTTTTTCATTGCAACGAATAGTTTCTCTTAAAATGCATTTGGTATGCTATAAACAGTTCTGAGCTGTAATATATTCGATCGCATATTATTATTTTCTTTTCTCCCTACTTAACAGACCTTTTTTGTATTTTTATATAATTACCAATAGCTAGAAATGAATAAATTAATGAATGCATGTTTAACGACACCCGATGACGAAACATACATCGGCTACTGAGTGTCAAACTATTGTAAATGCAAAAATATAGTGATGATCAACATCAATATAAAAATGCAACAGTAAAATTAAAACACAGTGTAAAGAACTGTGAAAAAACCACAAGTATCTCAGATAGGTAAAATTAAAGTTTATAATAAAAGTCTACCAATATGTTAACTCGATATTGGTCCATTGGGGGCTATTTCTAGTTGCAGCCAGTGCACCACGACTGGTATATCAAAGGCCGTAGTATCTGGTATCCTTTCTATAGGATAGTGCATATAAAAGATTCCTTGCTAATAATGAAAAACTGTAGCGGGTTTTCTCTCTAAGACTATGTCAAAATTAGAAAAATCCCCTGCGTGTGCTGTAACCTCACCGTGGTGCAGGGGTGTAACATTCTCTTTGAGAATGGCCAATACAGCACAAAATTGAAGTTTTGAGTAAAATTCAGTATCCGTAAAATTCTGTGATATTTGTGTTTTTGCACAGGTCTTTACACTGTTTTTGTTTAAGTCTTGAATTTTTATATTGATGTTGATCATCACTTTATTTATTTGCATTACCATAGTTTGACACCCAATAGCCGATGTATTTTTCGTGCTGGGGTGTCGTTATACATTCATTCATTCATTCATTCATTCAAATTAGAAAAATGTTTGACATCCAATAGCCGATGATTAATAAATCAATGTGCTATTGTGTCGTTAAACAAAAACTAATTGACTGAAAATGGGGCACAGTTGTAAAACAATCTGTTGATTGGTGGTCGGTCTAGGATCGATCCCCGCTGATGGGCCCTTTGGGCTATTTCTCGTTCCAATCAGTACACCATGATTGGTATATCAAAAGGCCGTGGTATGTGCTATCCTGTCTGTGGGAACCCTTGCTACTAATGGACAAAATATAGCTGGTTTCCTCTCTAAGACTGACACATTACGAAATGTTTGTCATCCAATAACGGATGATTAATAAATCCATGTGCTCTAGTTGTGTCGTTAAACAAAACAAACTTTGAACAGCTTATTTTCGTGCTTATATCCAATTACGGTTCAGGCACGCTGTCATGGGCACACACCGTTGCTACCTGGGTTGTCTGTCCAGGACAATCATGGGTTAGTGGTTATTTGTTAGTGGTTAATGAGAAATCGGTGTAGTAGTCTTACACCTACCTATTGAGTCGTTAAAACGCGCTCTGGGTGGGAGCCAGTACTACCAGCCTTACGTCCGATGATTTAACCAGGACACCACCGAGGCCGGTTGGAAATATTTGTTGACGATATCAATATAATTGCTTATAATGAAAATAAGTACTGGTTTAGCTAATTTACATGCACGAAATTGGAATGCTAAACCACGTTGGTTATCAGTCTTAAGTCTTTAAGTGGTCTCTCACCAAGACGTACGAAATACAAGTTGAACTATGAAATTGCTCTGTTATAATATTTCGTATTTTTTCATATTATTGTTGTCTTGCATACAAGTGTGAACATGTGATGTTATTCCCTTCAGTTATAGTGTGTTTTGTAACGTGCACACGATTGTAATTAAAAATTGGTCAAATAAATGTAGATGACTGGCTGGCTGTCTGTAAAAATATTTTTGAAAACTAGATATCCTGAAATGCAATTTCCTGCAACCTATACTACAAGCAAAATTCACCACAACTGATTAATGGAAATACATGATAAAACGTTTCCACTCCAGCTCATTTTGTTGTAATGACAGCTATTCCCCGTCTTTGCCTGCCCCCTTAACCCCTATACTTACGTACACAACAAAAAGACACAAATACGTTTAGTCTGGCGCAACCACCGTAAACTATTATTACCCATATGGGCAGAGAGATGTGGAGAAAGAAAACTGATCTTTGCCTAGGGAAAGAAAAACAACAACATTTCTTCCCCTAGATACGTTTTGACGTCAAAAACAGTGCTTCACTATATGAAGTTGATTGTGTGTAAGAATAGCTTCCATGGTGGCAGTCATGTTAACAACTAACTTACGTCATCAGCGATACGTATTTCACAGCTATGGCGCAACACTGTCTCTTGTTCTCAACTTGTAAACTTGTTTTCAACAAGAGTATCGTTTGAAATTCTTCTATAAAATTATAAATATTGATAATGGGTAATAAATAGAATACCCAACTCGCTACTCGGCAATACCGTTTATCTTGCACGAGTGAATTGATGTAGTTTTTCTCTCGCCAAAGGCTCTCGAAGGAAGACAATAATTCACTCGTGCAAGATAAACGGTATTGCCTCGTAGCTCGTTGAGTATTCTCTAATGACAACCCAAACTGTACTATATTTGTCCATGCTGTATTATTATTATTCTTTATATACAAATGTACGTTTAAAAGGACATTTCTGAGTTTGCTTCATTGTAAGATGTTTCCGACTAATAAAATATTTCCACGATTAAGCTTATATATTAAATATATTTTCGTGATTAGAATATCAGTGTCTATATATTCAACGTGTTTCATATAGTTTTAATATTTTTAAGAAGCCCAAACTTGATTTTGTCTTCAAATAAAAAACCCAAACGTACGAAAAAACAATATTTTAGGAAATAAAATTAAATTTAACCTAGTACAAATATTAGAGCGATCAGAAACGTTTAATATACAGCCACTAATATTTTATGCAGAAAAATATATTTGATATGTAATTACAATCGTTAAAAAGTCTCTGTTAGTCGATAACATCTTTAAAAATGCAGCAAACTCAGAAATGTCCCTTTAATCAATCAGTGAAAGAAGTTATATAGTGTATCAACGAATGTCTCTCTGAGAATGAATTTTTGTGTGGTTTTCAGATCATTGAATGAGCATAATAATGCTTTAGTATACATATGTCAATTGTTCTGCAATATATTTCTTAACTGTAGATTTAGGTCATATATAACTGTAAATAGTGTGTGTATCATGTTGATTATAGCCTCTAACTATACGTAAACGAAGTTACATTTTTTGGTAAAAGTTTTAGTATTTTAGACCAATCACTATACAGTTACATTCAGTATGTATTAAGAAATTCTACTAACTCAAATTGTCTCTGTGTAAACATTCAGTATGTATTAAGAAATTCTACTAACTCAAATTGTCTCTGTGTAAACATTCAGTATGTATTAAGAAATTATACTAACTCAAATTGTCTCTGTGTAAACATTCAGTTTGTATTAAGAAATTTTACTGACTAAAAGCATATTTGTGTAAACATTCAGTATGTATTATCAATTATACTCACTCACAGTATCTCTGTTAAACTTGGGCAATTTTTGTCTGCTCAACGGTAAAGCACTCGCCTGATACACGGACGGTATGGGATCGATCCCCGTCGGTGGGCCCATGGGTCTATTTCTTATTCCAGCCAGTGCACCACAACTAGTATATGTAAGGCCGTGGTATGTGCTATCCCATCTGTGGTATGATGCATATAAAAGATCCATTGTTACTAATGGAACAATGTAGCGGAGTTCCTCTCTAAGTCTATATGTTTGACCAAATGTTTGTCATCCAATAGCCGATGGGTAATAAATCAATATACTTTAGTGGTGTTGTTAAACAAAACAAAGTCTAACTTAACCGGTTACTGCCTTTTAAGATATCGGCTTTGTCCTGCGGATGTTAGAATGGGTAATGCCGCGAGGCTATGCCGAACCGCATTCGGCCAGAACAGATATCTTAAGGCAGTGACCGGCTATTTTATTTATCCTATGTAATTGACCAGGAGCAGGCGGAAATCGTATAACTTCAACCTAGCAAGGCTTTTGCGGTATGACATCATACAATATAGAGCTACACGAGTAAACGATGTGCCGACGTATCGTTAAACAGACAGTTTTTCCCTGGCAATAACATTATAATAGGTATGATAGACAGCCATCCCAGTGATAGTCAATTTAATTCATATACTATTATCCTGTTCAATTATTTAGACCCAAAGTGTTTTGCAAATGTTACATTTATTTCCTATTCGATATTTGTTTTCTTTGCATTTACATGAAAACAAACTCAAACCCCGACAGGTTTTATATACAAATCATCATATAAAATGCACGAAGTTGACTTAATTCCACTTTTTAAAAATCTCTGTGTCTTTTGAATGCACGTTATTTCTCCTATAAATAACTAAGGTCATTTGCATGTCAAAAGATTGGGATCTGAGGCTACGTGAAGGCCGTTATAGCTTGTTTCACTAAATCAAGGTTATTATTGTTTTGCAGTGTGTAACAGCATTGTCTAATCTTTCCGTTAAACATAGATGTAAACAAACAGAACATGTAACCCTTTCTTGTAGGTGCATTATATTTAATCAATTTAGCTAATGTATTATGTATTTTTATTTTATTACATCAATTATATATTAGCATACCATACCTAACCTAACACAACTGAGGTGTAGCACAGTAATAAACACAAATCACCTCACACACCGCAGGAATGTGCTTTCAAAATTTATAAATAAATTTAATGGGTTTGTTTTCATGTAAATGCAAAGAAAACAAATATCGAATAGGAAATAAACGTAACATTTGCAAAAAACTTTGGGTCTAAATAATTGAACAGGATAATAGTATATATATTTCAGTCGTAAAGCCAAATGATGTCTGCACTTGTATTGCGCGCGTGCGTGTAAGAGAGAGGGAGAGTGGGGGTGTGTGGAGAGAATAGGTATCAATGTGTTCGTGTTGGGTGCCTCCGCCCCCCTCCCCCCACACACACACCCCGCGGTGTGGTGAAGGTAGGAGTGTAGGAGTATTTACAATACAGTAGACAATATCACACAACCCATTTTGTATAGCTAATTATTTTTTCTTTGTGCTTAAATTATATATTTGTTCCAAGATTAGGCCTAAACGCTGTGCGGACACAATTGCTTTTCTGTTTGTATCATTAATATTTTACTTATAATCGCTTGATAATAATTATTCTAAATATTCAATGAAAATTTCAATCTGATTTATAAATTGTAATATATACAAGTATAATTTTGTTTTGTAACTCTGTCACTTCATCCCTGTGGTTGGGACAGATAACAAATGAAAATAGAGGTTCTGTGAGTAATAGAAATAATAAAAGTTTTAAAAATGAAAAATGTTTTGTTGTTGCTTTCTATTGGGAGTGGGATGGGTATGAGTCGGTGACTTAAGCTGGGAGGAGGACAATGTCAGTAAATAAATTCGCCGCCATCTTTGATTTATAAAATGGCATATACCGGGTATTTCCCACCTATTGTGGTCAATGTCTATGTTTCTAATTCATCTAAAATAATAATTTAAACTGCTATATCCACATTTTAATGTCAGTGAAGTAATGCTTTACTTAACATTCTTGGGACTTTTTCGGAAATGATCACGAGGGACATAATTTATTTAGTTATAATTTTACACTTTAGATATATTAAAACGCTTCGACTAATAACATGTTGACACGCCTTTAAAATCAAATAAACGATGTTAACAGGATAGGCGTACGGGGCTTCCACTTTTCAAGCAGGGCAGGCTGATATTTGCTCGAATTAAACGAAAATGCCCGACTGTGGACAACAACATTTATTCATATTATCACTACTGCCAAACAGCTGTATAACGTTACAAACGAATCACTACGCATTGTTATATGGACTGACCCCCCCCCCCCCCCCCCACGCGCCACCTGTCCTGTCTCGTATGCTGATGGTTAATAGAATGATCTGCGATACCAGTTTCCACCTAGGCGTCCAATGGTTGTGTTTAATGACATCTCAGCATGATTCTGATAGACGGTTATTAGGCAATAAATGATGTAACGAAAATAGAAACCCGCATTAACGACATAAGTTTGTTTTAAACATTAGCATCACGGGATGTTTTCTGTGCGCAAACCCACCCAACCACACACACCCCTGTATTTCAAAGTGCCTCTTAAAATCCAGTGGTTATCGAATGAATACCTTTTTTTTTTAGTGGGAACCACTGTCAATCAACTGACATTTGTTTACAAATCTGCATAGTTATATATCTTATAATATACACGTCAACCCCTACCATATTTATTAACAGACAAAGGGAAGTGGTCATAAACTGTAATACTTGTTTTATAATATTTATTTTAATCCATCCAGACAGTAAAAAAAATGTACACATTTTACATTGGGACTATTTTGTAGTGAAGAAATCAAGTGTAATACTCCTAAACATTTATTAATGTGCAATATTTCGCATATTTTGTTTTAAAAAAACAACAAGAAAACAAAAAAACCAACAACACCCAGAACAAAAAACCCTATGTTTCGTTTTGCTTATTATTTATTGTTTTTATTTTTGTTTTGTGATAATTCAGTTATTTAAACTTGGGGCATACACATGATACGAAATGAAAGTTCGTTTAAAATCCTATGAGAATTTCTTATCTGTAGACTTGGCTCATATATACCCACGAAGTTACATTCATTTGTGTAGCCTGTATTATAACTATTCATTTTGGACTTGTATTAAAACTGCTAACCGACTTACAAACTTTGCTCTTTTATGTTTATATTTTGAATGCTACAGAATTGTCTCGCTCACACAAGAATGCTACGATCTATAAACTTTATTGTTTATGAGTATTTAATGCTCCAACATTACTTTGGGTAATAATAAACTGTTGGAAATTACATGTGGGATATAAAAGAATTTGTCCTAGCTTACGTGGGGTATAGGGGTTTTGTCAAATGATACATAACCAGTGTGATTAAAGTGTTTGATATACATGCGAGACGAGCATTGTTAACATATTGATATGCGATGGTAGTTTCTACCGAGGCGACAAGTGTTTTCGTTCAGTCTAAGTCTTATTCTTTTTACGTGCCCATATATCTCTATGGTTTCAGGCAGGTCCTTCCAGGATCACGCTTCTGGCATGGCCAGTAACGTGACCCTGGACGGAAGGATAATTTTGAAGGGGATCATTTTGATATATTATTCTAAAATAGGAAGGGGGAACGCCCCCCCCCCCCCCAAAAAAAAAAAACCACAAAAAAAAACAACAACACTTTAGAAGTGAAATATAAAAATAATAAAGAAAATACATGTTCGTATTTCAAATTTCGGCGTGGCCGGGATCGGGCCAGGGGGCGGGGGAAGAGGGGAGATGTGAGTCCTTCCTAAAAAAACATATCTTCCTGCGGCCAAAAACCGCCTACGCCCTAAAGCGCCTAACACCTAAGTCTACCCCCCCCCCCCCCCAAATCCCCACCACCCTCTCCCAGCCACCGTTCGATCCAATAACAGGACCCCATTCATTTATTTCTATCTTTATTTCCCATATATTTTGATATACCAGACGTGTGCCTGCTCAGACAAGTGAGATTTTGGCTCGGTTGCAATCCGTTCGTTTGAAATGGACTACAATGAAGGGTCAATTATCTGGGTGAAGTTATTGAGTTATCCTATTCCAACCAGTGATTCATGAATGGCATATCATAGGAAATAGTATGAAATATGCTGTGTATATATGTATATACTTTGTATGTACATGTATGTGTGTGCGTGTATCTACTGTCTATGTATATGCATGTATGTATGGATGAATGGATGTAGGCAGGTAGGTGGGTGGGTGGTACGTAGTTACGTACGTACGTATAGATGGATCAATGTATGTTTAAAGTTTGTTTTGTTTAACGGCATCACAAGAACATATTGATTGATTTATTAATCATCGGCTAGAGTTTTAGAGAGGAAATCCGCTACATTTCCCCCATATTAGTAGCAAGGGATCTTTTGTATGCACTATCCCATAGACTGGATAGCACACACCACGGTATTTGATATACAACTCGTGACGCACTGGCTGGAACGATAAATAGTCCAATGGGTCCACCGACGGGGATCGATCCTAGACAGACCGCGTATCAGGCGAACTATTTACCACTGGGCTACGTCCTGTCTCGGATGGATGGATGCAAGTATGTATGTTTGTGTGTTCATGCGTGTCTGTATGTGTATCTGGTTATGTAAATGTTTAGCTATGTCCCAGTTATGGCGATACATTAATGTTGATTTTCACTTATATTTATAAGTCGTACTTGTCTAGCATCCCACATGATGATATCCCAGTTCTTCTTTCACAAAAAATATGTTTTGATCACTGGTATATGTGTGTGATATCTCCCTTCTTCGTCTGTCTGTCTGTCTGTCTGTCTCTCTCTCTCTCTCTCTCTCTCTCTCTCTCTCTCTCTCTCTCTCTCTCTCTCTCTCTCTCTCTCTCTCTCTCTCAAATCATATCATATATTAGGAATAAACGTTGTATTATGTGAGCCACTGGCATAATACATTATTTTTATTCCTACAGTACTTCTGTTATGTTCTAAATAAGTCGTGATAAAGAGACCGTCACTTCATCTAAAACGATGTAAAAATACAAAATGTGCCAATAGTATACTGATGGAAAGAAATAAAGGATCACACAGATAGCAACAAGAAATAATGACTGCATTAAAATCAATTCATACTGTCAGACGTTGACTGGGAACATATAGGCAGTACATTCAACACTACAGACATCCAATCCCACATTACAACTTGGTATGGAATACAGACATTACTATGCTAGTTGTGAATTAAATTTGGTCTACAATTTGATGTATTCCCTTATTTCTTTTCATCAGTATATTTGTCATGTACTGTCGACATTTAAGGCTTAGCCCAATAACCGTTCACACACCCCTTTTCAAATGTCTGTCTTCGTCACAGGTGTGCTTGTAACCTAATAAGTAACTACTGCCGCTCACGAGTGTTCCCGAGGTGCCAATCGGTGATATCCGGAGAGCCGGGCCTTGCCGTGGGGTACCTTGGATTTCTTTTCTTGTGCGGCTTTGTCACCCATCCTATTCTTATGGAATTCTACTCTCCACTTTTTTCTTCTTTTTTTTCGCTGGCCTCTGCTAGCACGTCTATCTTTCACTGTAATCTTTACTGTAATGAATAGTAATCGGGTGTCGGGGCGATTGGCTGCGAGGGAGCGGGCTCTGACCAATTAGAGCCCGTTCCCTCTATAAACTTCTCTTATTGGCCTGTGCTTTAGCCAGACAATAACTATTAAATTAACCTAGTGTGAGAGTGGTTGCGTGAATGATTGGTTTTGTTCCGCCGGGGCTTGGCGGCGCATACGCCTGGCAGTGTTTGTGCCGCCCGCCTCAGGCGGAATGTACGGCTGGGTGTGAATGTTTTAGTTTTTAAATATTTATGGTATATTAATATACTTTTAATTAATTGTTATAATAAATATGGTTATTAGTTGTTGAAACTTTCCTCTTAGCAATTTTAAGACCTACTTTCTTTTACGATGCACGCAACACATTCTAATGGGGGTTATATGGCGTCGTAAATGATGAAGGAGAAAACTCGCCGCCATCACGCCATCACCTATTCTTTTCGATTAGCATATAGCCTTTGTCACACCAGTTGTGGAGCACTGGCTGGAAAGAAATAACCCAATGGGCCCACCGACATAAAAAGTATGTCACCTCATAATAGTTTTAATCTACCTGCAACACAATAAGGTGTCACATGGTATTTATGATTTAAAGAGTAGTTTTGTTAGTAACCTTCATTTTAGCTGAAAATCGCAGTACATTTAAGAAAAAATATTTAACCCTGTACCGGTTTCAACCTCAAGTGTACACCTCATATCAAATGAAGACATGGGGGGGGGGGGGATTGATTGAGAAGACACCCAGCCCCCACCCCCTGCTCCACCGTGCTTGATACTACATAAAAGTATATTAACTTAGTGGGAATAGATAATAGTACAAATAACCAGTGTCGCATTTTACTACCAATTAGACCTGCATTTTTATAACAAGACAATGTCTTTGTCTCTGTGTTAAATGTTTGTGGCGGTTTGTTTTGTTTTTTTGTTGTTGTTTTTTTGTCACAAATATAGGAATCTACACAATAGAAACAAACAAACAAACAAAAAATAAAACAAAACAAACAGAAAACAATACAACCGCAATTTAGTGTAAAATAATTTTTGATTCAATAAAACAGTAAAATGAATTTTTTGTTTTTACTCCAAAGATGTATACTAAATATATTTTGTTGGATAATAAACCAAATTTAATGTCAATGTGTGTGTGTGTGTGTGTGTGTGTGTGTGTGTGTGTGTGTGTGTGTGTGCTCGTGCGTTTGTGTATAATAGGTATACACCAATGAAGCGTGAATAATATGTAATTTATAACTTCCCTTAAAGATATTATGCCAATTATAATAAACATAATATTTGGCTTGATTGGTTTCTCTTTGAAGTAAAATTAGCCAATTCGTGTACACCATTGGAATATTATAACAGTACACAATTACATACACTATTTTTTAAAGTGCTAAACAAAGTAACTAACGGGTTATTCGTGATATAAAATGTGCAAACCAATATAACTATCAACAATAAAGTTTAATATTGTGTGCCTTATTATTATTCAAAATTACAGACAGCAACAAAATTTACAGTTCTTGTCATCCACGTAAAATAGGGATGCGTTCAGCGACAACGAACAGCACCAACGTTCAAGAACTACATGTATGTATTTAACTGGTTCTCGATTCTGTTTAAATTCAAGCTCAATATAAAGTCTGTGATATTTGTAATTAATTAAGAAGGCCACGTAATCTGATTGTTGCTAGCAACCGGCCTCAGTGACGCCTCGATCGATCGAGATATTAAGTCGAATTCGAGATAGTAAGTCGATCGATCGAGATATTAAATGGATCGATCGAGAAAAATAATTTGATGTGATGTCCTTTCCCAGCCACAATACAAAGTGCGATTTTCAACAAGGACAAGTTAAAAAGTGATACTGCAATTGTCAACTTAAAGTTTATTATGTCAGGTTGACGAACAAAGTATCTTGACAGTAGTTGCTATATTTCCAAACAAATATAATCACATGATGAGTTTGTTTGCATTTTGCTGTTGGGAAGTAAGACACACTAGGAAGATAAACAAATAAACAAACAAACAAACAAGGAAACAAACAAATAATATTGTGCTTTCAGAGTTAAGCCATTCTGTACCTAATAAAATATATATAGTCAAAACATTTGTGCGTTATGCCACATGGGCCATATATAGCACAATATTTATCTGTCGCTTATCGTGGGGCGTGACGTAGCCCAGTGGTAAAGCATTCGCTTGATGCGCGGTTGGTCTGGGATCGATCCCAGTCTATGGGCCCATTGGGCTATTTCTCGTTCCAGCTAGTGCACCACGACTGGTGTATCAAAGACCGTGGTATGTGCTATCCTGTCTGTGGGATGGTACATATAAAAGCTCCCTTGCTACTAATGGAAAAATGTGGCAGGTTTCCTCTCTACGACTGTATGTCAACATTACCAAATGTTTGACATCCAATAGCCAATGATTAATATATCAATGCGCTCAAGTGGTGTCGTTAAACAAAACTAACTTTACTGTCGCTTGTCCTAGCAAATGTAGTTTTATCAAACTGAGCTAAGCAATGCACATGACAAAACATGTATAGTATTTGAAAAAGTATTTCATATCTTTTCCGCGTATTCTACCCCGCCAGCATATAGCGTGGAGCACCGGAGGTCCTATTTACCGAGCTCAGCCAAGCTAAACCGAGGGCTACAGAGAGCACGCTGCGCTTTATTAAAACTATAATAGGCAGAATATCACCCCTCCCGACATTGTAACATCGTTTATAATTTAAGATCTGTACTGAATGCTTAAATAGTAAAAAAATATTCAGTCTATTATAGCTTTATTTATAAGTTTTATAATATATTATACTTAGTGGCATATTCAGAATTATATATATTTCTTACTTAATGGCCATTTTATGTTTTATATTAATTTATATGTCACTGTGTGCTTTGTTAAACAAATTAAACACATTTTGATTGTAACTTGTGTTTATTTGTCCTCATTGATTAGTCCACTAAGATTAACTTGCATTCGTGGTTAATCTTGATTAACTATTTATTGATTAGCTCGGTTGTTATATACTTGCGCTCATTGGTTATATACATACGCCCAGTAGTTCTATACTTGCGTTCGGTAACTGGAAGGAAGGAAGGAAAGAAATGTTTTATTTAACGACGCACTCAACGCATTTTATTTACGGTTATATGGCGTCAGACATATGGTTAAGAACCACACAGATATTGAGAGAGGAAACCCACTGTCGCCACTTCATGGGCTACTCTTTTCGATTAGCAGCAAGGGATCGTTTATATGCACCATCCCACAGACGGCCTTTGTTACACCAGTTGTGGAGCACTGGCTGGGATGAGAAATAGCCCAATGGGGCTACCGACGGAGATCGATCCTAAACCGACCGCGCATCAAGCGAGAGCTTTACCACTGGGCTACGTCTCGCCCCTTCGGTAATTGTTCACTTGTGCTTGGTAGTTCTCGGTTGCTCTCAGTTGAGCTTGGTTGAGCTCGGTAAATAGTATGACCCTTGAGCAGTCTGATTAAAAACAGATCTAACGACCTCTGTATTTCTGAAGATCTGTCTATAAATCTGACATAATCCAACGTATCCACGTTTGCGTTTCCATTAGGTGAATGGAAGTAAATTGGACCAAGATTAATTGGGGGTTTTTTCACGAGGGCATACTTTACGACCTTGTCAAAACGTCATTTGGAGTCTGTTTTGCACAGATATATGAACTGATTATGAAAGTTGGTTTATTTTTCATTTATTTATTTAATTATTTTGGATTTTAAGATGGAGTCAATATAGTAGTTGTATACGATAAAAATAAAATGTATTTTGTTTAACGACACCGCTAGAACACATTGATTCATTAGTCATCGGCTATTAGAGGATACTCGCTATGTTTTACCTAATGCAGCAAGTGATCTTTTATATGCACCATCACACAGACAGGATAGCACATACCACGGCCTTTGATATACCAGTCGTCATGCACCGGCTGGAACGAGAAATACGATAAAAAATAAACTGTCCGCTTAAAATTTCCAGGTAAAATTAAGTTTTGTCAACCGAATAGTCACATGTTCAGGAGAAAACTAAGCAGAAAAAAGGAGTGCATCATTTAAAACCAGGCGTGGGGTGGAACGTAGCCCAGTGGTAAAGCGCTCGCCCAATGGGCCCACCGACGGGGATCGATCCCAAACCGACCACGCATGAAGCGAGCGCTTTACCACTGGGCTACATCTCGCCCCGCATTAGGATTAGTGCCTGGTGTTAAGTGATATATCGAAAGTGATCGAGCATTGTTCAGTTTAGTGTTATGAAGGTTAACAAATGTTTGGTGGTACAGTGGAGTTGTATCCAACGTGATTGAGCAATGCTCAGTTTAGTTATATTACGTTTGGTGTTACAGTGGAGTTGTAGTTATACTGGTAATTTTAAAACGGCTTGTAAAGTGCTGTCAGAGCTATGAAAAGTGTATTTTCATTGTATAATTTATTTTTACATATTCCAATGAATATTAGCACACAGATGTATCTGTTTGATAGAATGGTTGTGTCTATTTTTGTGTATGGCTCCGAGGTAGCTAGCATTAATAATATTGATGACTTTGAAAACAACTGAAGTCAAATACTGTAAAGAAGTTTTAAAAGCGAAAACGAGAGCACCCAATGTATCTGTTTTTGTCGAATTAGGAAGAATACCTATTTCTGTCTCATGTAAACAAAGACTTTTATTATATTGGCGGAAAATAATCTGTAATCAAACTTCTATGTTATACTAAATGTATAGATCTTTAAGACATGATATGAACTCTAGCAGAAATTGTAATTGATATGAACTTGGTTTTATTGATGCATGGGATAATGAGGACATTTTACATTTACCTGCTCAAGTTCTTAAAGAGCGTCTTAGAGATCAGTACGTACAAAATACTATAGCAAAGTTGTCTACATTCTCACATTTAGAATTGTACTCTAATTATAAACATGATTACACTTTTGAAGTATATTTAGATAATATTTAGGCACTGAAGTATCGTACTGTCTTGCTTAATCTTAGATGTGGTGTACTGAATATTAATATTGAGAAAGGTAGATTTGAAAATATTCCCAGACAACAAAGAATATGTCCAGTATGTAATACTAATAATATAGAGGATGAATATCTTTTCTTTTTGCTTATATGTCCATGTTATAGAGACCTTAGAGTCAAATATTTAAAAAAATGTTTTATTGTTCATGGCCTTCAATGAAAAAACTTACTAATTTGCTATCATTAAAATCAAAATTGCAAACATTACATCTAGCTAAATTTATCTATTTTTCTATGCAGCGTCATTTAGAATTAATATCATAATTCATGTTTCCTCCTCTAATTAAGTATTAATTATAGGTCATAAGTGTTGTAATATTTTTATATAATATTTATCATATCCAAGCTATCATTTGTTGCGCATTATATATATATCAGCTGTGGCTAAATAAAATTGATTTGATTTGATTTGATTTGCTTCCAACGTGACTGAGCAATGCTCAGTTTAGATTTATGAAGGTTAACACAGTTTTGGTGGTACAGTGGAGTTGTATCCAACGTGACTGAGCAATGCTCAGTTTAGATTTATGAAGGTTAACACAGTTTTGGTGGTACAGTGGAGTTGTATCCAACGTGACTGAGCAATGCTCAGTTTAGATTTATGAAGGTTAACACAGTTTTGGTGGTACAGTGGAGTTGTATCCAACGTGACTGAGCAATGCTCAGTTTAGATTTATGAAGGTTAACACAGTTTTGGTGGGACGCTGTGGTAATCGTGGCGTTACTAGAAAATGTAGCCTTGTTTAAATGTTTACACATAACGTTGATTACAATGTCATGTTAATAAAATTTACTTCATTGACCTCATTAATTTACATCTAATTTTCCGAATGTAAACTTATGGCTTGTGCCCTCTCCTGTATATAGATGTTATCGACAGTCATTTAACAATATTATAGAGAGATGTCTCAACTCCATCGTTACTGTTACTGACTTAGGATAGCACTTATATAGGCTCGGCTCTGATCAATAAAATATCTCAAAACAAAAAACTTGAATATGGTCACCGAATATGTTGCTTGTTGCTAATAATTTAAAACCAATGTACAAATTGCTCTTGTCTTAACCTTAGTATGAATTTAGGAACTGAATATTTGCATCATGCAGAATAATAAAATTTATCCTGTTTCAAAATGCCAGTCTTCATTACTTAGTTTATAAAGTGTTTAAAGGAATACATACGTGTTTGTTGTTTCAAGCTGAGTAAAACCTTTTGCATAGATATTTGGTAACTTACCGATTAATGAAACCGAACATTTTGACTATCGCTTTCAAATGATTTGCAATAAGCAACGTATTTGGTGACAATGATGGCCATTTTGAAATATACGCGGTACCGTCGCCTATGCCCACATTTTCAAAATTTAATAAATTATTACTCTACCTGGTGCAAACTGTAATTTACTAACATTTTACCAAATTTAAAGCAATAAAATCATATAAATGATTAATCATAAACAAAATAATGAGTTATTATTATTATTATTATTATTATTATTATTATTATCAGTAGTAGTAGTATTTATTTATTTATTTACTTACTTAGTTACTTACTTACTTACTTATTTATTTATATATTATAGTTTTGTTTAAATATGTATGCAAGTTTTAACACACAACGACTTAATTTTAGTCTTATTGTTACACATAGATTAAGACCAGAATTTGTTTTGGGTTTTATTTACATGCTAGTGTCTGACTAAGGGATATCATATCACAAAACATTAAAATGAGCATAATTTGGGTTCTGTTTACATGCTAGTGTCAGACTGAGGGATATCATATCACAAAACATTAAAATGAGCATAATTTGGGTTCTATTTACATGCTAGTGTCTGACTGAGGGATATCATATCACAAAACATTAAAATGAGCATAATTTGGGTTCTATTTACATGCTAGTGTCTGACTAAGGGATATCATATCACAAAACATTAAAATGAGCATAATTTGGGTTCTATTTACATGCTAGTGTCTGACTAAGGGATATCATATCACAAAACATTAAAATGAGCATAATTTGGGTTCTATTTACATGCTAGTGTCTGACTAAGGGATATCATATCACAAAACATTAAAATGAGCATAATTTGGGTTCTATTTACATGCTAGTGTCTGACTAAGGGATATCAAATCACAAAACATTAAAATGAGCATAATTTGGGTTCTATTTACATGCTAGTGTCTGACTAAGGGATATCATATCACAAAACATTAAAATGAGCATAATTTGGGTTCTATTTACATGCTAGTGTCTGACTAAGGGATATCATATCACAAAACATTAAAATGAGCATAATTTGGGTTCTATTTACATGCTAGTGTCTGACTAAGGGATATCATATCACAAAACATTAAAATGAGCATAATTTGGGTTCTATTTACATGCTAGTGTCTGACTAAGGGATATCATATCACAAAACATTAAAATGAGCATAATTTGGGTTCTATTTACATGCTAGTGTCTGACTAAGGGATATCATATCACAAAACATTAAAATGAGCATAATTTGGGTTCTATTTACATGCTAGTGTCTGACTAAGGGATATCATATCACAAAACATTAAAATGAGCATAATTTGGGTTCTATTTACATGCTAGTGTCTGACTAAGGGATATCATATCACAAAACATTAAAATGAGCATAATTTGGGTTCTATTTACATGCTAGTGTCTGACTAAGGGATATCATATCACAAAACATTAAAATGAGCATAATTTGGGTTCTATTTACATGCTAGTGTCTGACTAAGGGATATCATATCACAAAACATTAAAATGAGCATAATTTGGGTTCTATTTACATGCTAGTGTCTGACTAAGGGATATCATATCACAAAACATTAAAATGAGCATAATTTGGGTTCTATTTACATGCTAGTGTCTGACTAAGGGATATCATATCACAAAACATTAAAATGAGCATAATTTGGGTTCTATTTACATGCTAGTGTCTGACTAAGGGATATCATATCACAAAACATTAAAATGAGCATAATTTGGGTTCTATTTACATGCTAGTGTCTGACTAAGGGATATCATATCACAAAACATTAAAATGAGCATAATTTGGGTTCTATTTACATGCTAGTGTCTGACTAAGGGATATCATATCACAAAACATTAAAATGAGCATAATTTGGGTTCTATTTACATGCTAGTGTCTGACTAAGGGATATCATATCACAAAACATTAAAATGAGCATAATTTGGGTTCTATTTACATGCTAGTGTCTGACTAAGGGATATCATATCACAAAACATTAAAATGAGCATAATTTGGGTTCTATTTACATGCTAGTGTCTGACTAAGGGATATCATATCACAAAACATTAAAATGAGCATAATTTGGGTTCTATTTACATGCTAGTGTCTGACTAAGGGATATCATATCACAAAACATTAAAATGAGCATAATTTGGGTTCTATTTACATGCTAGTGTCTGACTAAGGGATATCATATCACAAAACATTAAAATGAGCATAATTTGGGTTCTATTTACATGCTAGTGTCTGACTAAGGGATATCATATCACAAAACATTAAAATGAGCATAATTTGGGTTCTATTTACATGCTAGTGTCTGACTAAGGGATATCATATCACAAAACATTAAAATGAGCATAATTTGGGTTCTATTTACATGCTAGTGTCTGACTAAGGGATATCATATCACAAAACATTAAAATGAGCATAATTTGGGTTCTATTTACATGCTAGTGTCTGACTAAGGGATATCATATCACAAAACATTAAAATGAGCATAATTTGGGTTCTATTTACATGCTAGTGTCTGACTAAGGGATATCATATCACAAAACATTAAAATGAGCATAATTTGGGTTCTATTTACATGCTAGTGTCTGACTAAGGGATATCATATCACAAAACATTAAAATGAGCATAATTTGGGTTCTATTTACATGCTAGTGTCTGACTAAGGGATATCATATCACAAAACATTAAAATGAGCATAATTTGGGTTCTATTTACATGCTAGTGTCTGACTAAGGGATATCATATCACAAAACATTAAAATGAGCATAATTTGGGTTCTATTTACATGCTAGTGTCTGACTAAGGGATATCATATCACAAAACATTAAAATGAGCATAATTTGGGTTCTATTTACATGCTAGTGTCTGACTAAGGGATATCATATCACAAAACATTAAAATGAGCATAATTTGGGTTCTATTTACATGCTAGTGTCTGACTAAGGGATATCATATCACAAAACATTAAAATGAGCATAATTTGGGTTCTATTTACATGCTAGTGTCTGACTAAGGGATATCATATCACAAAACATTAAAATGAGCATAATTTGGGTTCTATTTACATGCTAGTGTCTGACTAAGGGATATCATATCACAAAACATTAAAATGAGCATAATTTGGGTTCTATTTACATGCTAGTGTCTGACTAAGGGATATCATATCACAAAACATTAAAATGAGCATAATTTGGGTTCTATTTACATGCTAGTGTCTGACTAAGGGATATCATATCACAAAACATTAAAATGAGCATAATTTGGGTTCTATTTACATGCTAGTGTCTGACTAAGGGATATCATATCACAAAACATTAAAATGAGCATAATTTGGGTTCTATTTACATGCTAGTGTCTGACTAAGGGATATCATATCACAAAACATTAAAATGAGCATAATTTGGGTTCTATTTACATGCTAGTGTCTGACTAAGGGATATCATATCACAAAACATTAAAATGAGCATAATTTGGGTTAAGGGATATCATATCACAAAACATTAAAATGAGCATAATTTGGGTTCTATTTACATACTAGTGTCTGACTAAGGGATATCATATCACAAAACATTAAAATGAGCATAATTTGGGTTTTATTTACATGCTAGTGTCTGACTAAGGGATATCATATCACAAAACATTAAAATGAGCATAATTAGGGTTTTATTTACATGCTAGTGTCTGGCTAAGGGATATCATATCACAAACATTAAAATGAGCATAATTTGGGTTTTATTTACATGCTAGTGTCTGACTAAGGGATATCATATCACAAAACATTAAAATGAGCATAATTAGGGTTTTATTTACATACTAGTGTCTGGCTAAGGGATATCATATCACAAAACATTAAAATGAGCATAATTAGGGTTTTATTTACATACTAGTGTCTGGCTAAGGGATATCATATCACAAAACATTAAAATGAGCATAATTAGAGTTTTATTCACATACTAGTGTCTGACTAAGGGATATCATATCACAAAACATTAAAATGAACATAAGCAAGTTAACTTGATATATGTCAGGAATGTAACAATGTCTATTTTACATTTTCAATAATTAATTTAGGTACTCTTTGTGATGATATTGAAGAAATAGAAATGTTTTATTTACATACTAGTGTCTGACTAAGGGATATCATATCACAAAACATTAAATATGAGCATAAGCAAGTTAACTTGATATATGTCAGGAATGTAACAATAAACCACTATTTTACATTTTCAATAATTAATTGAGGTACTCTTTGTGTTGATATTAAAGAAAAAGAAATGTTTTATTTAACGACGCACTCAACACATTTTATTTACGGTTATATGACGTCAGATAGATGGTTAAGGACCACACAGATATTGAAGGAGGAAACCCGCTGTCGCCACTTCATGGGCTACTCTTTTCGATTGGCAGCAAGGGATCTTTTATATGCACCATCCCATAGACAGGATAGCACATACCACGGCCTTTGGTGTACCAGTCGTGGTGCACTGGCTGGAGCGATGTTGATACTGAGCCACAATGTTAGTTACTTGTTCAGAATCATCTGTGTTATGAAGGGAAACAAATAAATATGGTTCATTTTGACAAACCATTTTGTCTCACAAACTTCTTGAAGTCAATTTTGTTTCACAAATGGAGAAATTGTAATTTAAAAAAATACAAACTGCAATTTTAACATGGTTCAAAGACGTTAATTTAAAAATGAAAATAAATTAATGTTTAAATATATATATTTTTTGTTTTAAATTTTATTCCCAGCCCTTTGTTTACAATTAAAACGAAACATGCCGAGGTTAAAATATGGGTTGTATACATAAAAATAATAAAGCAACACAATATAATTTAGGATACTGGCTTCCATGTTAAATTTTAATCAATGCATTGTTTACTTGATTATTTTAGCTTTAAATAATATGATTTTACATATGAAATTGCATGTCTCGTGTGCTATTTCAACGACTTGAGCTATTTGAACCCTTGAGTTATATACAAAAGAGCCATTTTGTATTTCCCCCTAAACCGTTTCTGCTTATATGCACAACTACAGAACAATAAAAACGCGAAGATTAATAAACAATTTTAGTTTTATTCCTGTTGACAGTGAAATCCCATTTTTGGGTATAATTAGACAGAGAATCAATAAATGCTATTTTTCGCACTTCTATTTTTCAGCTAAAAGAACCATGTCATCAGCATTCATTATCAGTATAACATTTTACATATCGATACACGGACAGTTATCTAATATTAGTCCCCTTCATAGTCCATTCCTTGACGTGGTTAGTGGGCTTGTATGTCTCAGTGACCCAGATAGCTATGCCAGCAGGAGTTTTGGCTTTTCTTAAGGACACCTAAACTGGACTGGCCAATGGGTAGAGGTTATTCTGATATGGACTTAGGGTGAGGTAACCCTAACAGAAACCTCGAGTGTTGAAGTCAGAGGTAATGGGCCACACGGCACATTCTAATAGACTACAATACCATGCATAAACAGCTATTATGACTACATCTGATATTAGTTGCATTTCACAGTCATTGATTGCTAATTCTGGGTTCGCATCCTTGCAACGGTTTCCATCTAGAGTAAGCTTCAACGGCTCAGTGTGAAGATAAATGTAAAGTTTGTTTTATTTAACGACGCCACTAGAACACATTGTTGTTTCTTTATCTTATCATCGGCTATTGGATGTCAAACATATGGTCATTCTGACACTGTTTTTTAGAGGAAACCCGCTGTCGCCACATATGCTACTCTTTTATCACAGGCAGCAAGGGATCTTTTATTTGCGCTTCCCACTGGCAGGATAGCACAAACCATGGCCTTTGTTGAACCAGTTATAGATCACTGGTCGGTACAAGTGGTTTACACCTACCCATTGAGCCTTGCGGAGCACTCACTCAGGGTTTGGAGTCGGTATCTGGATTAAAAATTCCATGTCTCGACTGGGATCCGAACCCAGTACCTACCAGCCTGTTGACCGATGGCCGGTAGAAATAGAGAGAGAGAGAGAGAGAGAGAGAGAGAGAGAGAGAGAGAGAGAGAGAGAGAGAGAGAGAGAGAGAGAGAGATAGGGATAGAGAGAGAAAAAATAGAGAGAGGGGGCTAGAAAGAGAGAGAGAAAGAGAGAGAGAGAGAGAGAGAGAGAGAGAGAGAGAGAGAGAGAGAGAGAGAGAGAGAGAGAGAGAGAGAGAGAGAGAGAGAATGAATAACATGATAAATATCTTTAAAATGAGTTATTTATACGTTCTTAATATATTTAGTTGTCTACTGTCCATCAACCAAGTGCAAGCCCACGAGCGGTAATTGTTAAAGTAAATGACCATATTACATCTACAAGTTTTGCTGTGAATATAGCCAGCCCTCGTTAGTGGATGCTATAGACACGGTCTTCGTATATATATATAGTCACATCGTATATAAACACCGTCTAGTTCAGAGTATTCTTTAAAAATGTAACAATTCCTATCTCAAGTCAGCTGTTATGGCATATTTTCCATAATGATGAATTTGACAAGGTGGAAAATGAAGGTGTTCATGATCCAGATGTTTAGAGTTTTTCGCGTACTGTTAACGATACATTTACCTATAGATGCAAAGGCCTAACTAGTAGGGATTGTCGACGTTTAGCATGCTTCTGTTACTAAAATAAATTAATGTATAAGTTTATTGTCATTCAGTACATGTTTTTATTATTTTTTAATAACTTATTTTCATTGTTGTTTTTCTATTTACACTACGTCGCAGAGGACAGTCAAGCGTTCTCGTTACACGAGCTTGGTAAATCGTTTTGACACTGCGGTTATTTGGGGAATGCCCGTCACGTGACTCAAAATAATACATCACACCTCTGCTCTCCAAATAGCAGTTATTTTTCTCAGAATTATGGACTGTACCCATAATTCAATTATTTTTATAAAATATCAATAATAAGTGTGATATGGTGGTTATATAGATGGTTCAATAAAGTATTTTTAGGTACAAATCAAATGTATATATTGTCATATAATACCTTGTTGGGTCATTAATTAGGTCAAGCATCAGTGAGAGAGCGCGTTTAATAACAAATAACAAAATGTTTCAAAAATGTTTATTAACATTATAATGATCATCAATTGGAATCACTTGAAATTAGCTGTCTTTTTCTGTACTCCAAATTCTCATTTGCTGGACGCTTCTGCAAACAATAAATGCAAATATGAGATATTTAAATTATTTCAATCAGTATTAATAGATATTTAGTGAATTCATTTAATTTTGACTATTAAAAAAGGTCACTAATGTTAAAAGCAAAGACTCAAAACCTGTGATAGACGTATTCAAGACCACTTATGCATGTATGTGAAGTGGGCATAAGTTTGCAATGTTTTCAAGTAATAAGATAGTTATAAAGCACCAATATACATTAACATTTTCAGATTTACAAGTGGTTTGTAATCCTATGTAAGGGCAATTCCAGATAAAGCTAAATAAAGGTAATGGGAAGCAATTTTTAGTTTTAAATGATGGGCGGTGGGGTAAATTACAAATTCCCATGATGGGGATTCCAAATATAAAATATGTGGGTGGTGGGGTCTTGAAAAAGGTGCCTCCCACCACCTCCATACATTTATTTCTAGAATAGCTCTGTTAAAAAACTATAAAAAAAACTAAAAAAAATAAACTAAACACCAGACAATATCCATGCCACCAAGTATCTTAAGCAGTATACATATGTACTATTTGGCAAGCAATACACCTACTAGCTTTAGTCTGAACAAGTTTCAGTTTATTTCACAAGACATATTATATGGTTTAAATAATTTATTTTAGTTTTGTCGATATATTTCGAGTTTAGAAATTTATTCAACATTCCACCTATAGTGAACATTCCTTTCATCCCAATATCGCTAATAGATTAGAAATTTATTCAACATTCCACCTATAGTGAACATTCCTTTCATCCCAATATCGCTAATAGATTAGAAATTTGGGCAGCACTTGTGACTTCCACTAGCTGAAAGGCTTTATATACATGTTTTCTAAGTCCACTGTTTTATGTTTTACTTAAAACAATAAATCCTCAATTAATGCTGCAGACCTCAACAATAATAGAGGTAAAAATCCCCATAGGGAGTTTGATCAAATTCAAACTCGGCAAAACACTAAAAAAAAACCTCTTTTTTTTAAATAACAAAGGTCCTGACCCTATAGCTACTTCTAAAATAAAATTCAAATTGGTACCACTTACAACCTTTGAGAATATTTTTTTCTTAAGATTGTGTTAAACACCAAATGATTTTGGCAAAGTCCAAAAATTAAAAATAGCATGTGACTTACAATAATATACATGTTTATTTGGAACAATATATCATATGCCCAAAACCCATTTCTAAAATTAGCCCCTTGAAGATCCCTTGCAAATCAAATTTCCTGGCAAAACTGACCTTGTAGTTGGAACCACCAGGCTGGTTTGGAGCGTTCCTTTAGACGTCACCTATTTCGGTCAGTATATGATTGTCCATGATTGCTGACTGAGGATTTCTTTACTGCTTCTGCAAAAGAAAGACTCGTGGTTATATACAAGAATAATGTAAAAAAAAAAATGAATCTTAAAAAAAAAAAAAAACCCACAATGTTAATTAATAGAATACAAATCACATTTATACACTCATACATTGATAGTTCAAAGTTTAAAAGTTTAAAGTTTTTGTTTTATTTAACGGCACCACTAGAGCACATTGATTTATTAATCATCGGCTATAGGATGTAAAAAATGTAGTCATTGTGACACTTAGAGGAAACCTGCTACATTTTTTTCCATTAGTAGCAAGGGATCTTTTATATGCACTTTCCCATAGACAGGACAGTACATGCCACAGCCTTTGGTATACCAGTCGTAGGGCAAGTAGAGAAGTGGGTCCACCGAGTGGATTCGATACTTCGACCGACTGAGCTAGACCCCCCCCCCCCCCCCCCCCTCATATATATGCATAGATGTGAATAATCTTACTGTATGTTTACTACCGATGTCAGTGGTAGTTTTCAGAAAAAAACAGAGACGTAACATTTTAAAAGGGTGGATTTTATGGTACTTAACTACCGAGGGTACATGGACATCATCCACCGAGGGTCGTTTTCCTTTAATATGTTATATTACATTACATATGTTGGCTAATGTATATTTCAGCTACGTAAACACCGTCTAATGTAGACATGACAATTCAATATGAATGTGATAGCTTAATCTATTATTTAACTGATCAGGGTAGATTTTCTTTTCATGTGTGAAAGTTTGATTTTTTTTTTTTTTTTAAATTGTAACAAGATGTCAATAATCTTACTGCATATTTACTATCCATGTCAAGAGTGGTTTTCAGAAAAGATGACACTTAAAATTTCAAAAGCGTGGATTTTACCATACTTAACTACCGAGGGTACATGGACATCATCCACCGAGGGTAGTTTTCCTTTAATATGTTATATTACATTACATATGTTGGCTAATGTATATTTCAGCTACGTAAACACCGTCTAATGTAAACATGACAATTCAATATGAATGTGATAGCTTAATCTATTATTTAACTGATCAGGGTAGATTTTCTTTTCATGTGTGAAAATTTGATTTAAAAAAAAAAAAAAATTGTAACAAGATGTCAATAATCTTACTGCATATTTACTATCCATGTCAAGAGTTGTTTTCAGAAAAGATGACACTTAAAATTTCAAAAGCGTGGATTTTACCATACTTAACTACCTAGGGTACATGGACATCATCCACCGAGGGTCGTTTTCCTTTAATTTGTTATATTACATTACATATGTTGGCTAATGTATATTTCAGCTACGTAAACACCGTCTAATGTAGACATGACAATTCAATATGAATGTGATAGCTTAATCTATTATTTAACTGATCAGGGTAGATTTTCTTTTCATGTGTGAAAGTTTGATTTTTTTTTGGATTTTTTTGTAACAAGATGTCAATAATCTTACTGCATATTTACTATCCATGTCAAGAGTGGTTTTCAGAAAAGATGACACTTAAAATTTCAAAAGCGTGGATTTTACCATACTTAACTACCGAGGGTACATGGACATCATCCACCGAGGGTAGTTTTCCTTTAATATGTTATATTACATTACACATATGTTTGTTTTTTTGTTTTGTTTTTTAAATATTTATTTTCCCCAGTGCATTCTGACCATGTCAAGGTTGGGGAGCCTTGAATTCATGGCCTTACATCAAAGTAATATAATTTATATACAAGTACATATATCTAATTTGTTGTATAATAATGTTATATAATCATATATAACAATTTGATACATAAATGCATTTGTAATGTTTCTGTATAAATTAAAGATTGGTAAAGAACAAAACAAATTGCTATGACGCATATAATGGAAAGGACTGGGAAATATAGGAGAAGAAGAAAGAAGATATAATGGTTAAAACACATAATAATAAATTGATAAATAAATAAATAAATAAGCAAACAAACAAACAAAACAAAACAAATAAATAAAACAAATAAAATAAATAAATAAATACATGGGTATGTGTGTGTAAATCTATACTAGCGCGAAACGAAAAAGGCCTGGAATTCGAAACAAGCTATTGCTAGGATCGAACCCTGTCGGTGGACCCATTGGGCTATTTTTGGTTCCAGCTAGTGCTCCACAACTAGTGTAACAAAGGCCGTGGTATGTACTATTCTGTCTGTGGGATGGTGCACATAAAAGATCCCTTGCTGCTAATCGAAAAGAGTAGCCCATGAAGTGGCGACAGCGAGTTTCTTCTCTCAGTATCTGTGTGGTCCTTAACCATATGTCTGATGCCATATAAGCGTAAATAAAATGTGTTGAGTGTGTCGTTAAATAAAACATTTCCTTCCTTCATAATTCAGATTTCATAAATGGGTCACCTGAATACAAGATGGTTGCCAATATGGTGGTTCAAATGGAGAAAATGGCAATAAATTGCTTATTGTTCGAAAAGTAATTCTTGCATTTAACCCATGGTTTTAGGGATCAATGAACACAATGAAAGTAGTTCTTCTATACTTGTTAATTTTAATTTATTCAAGATGGCCACCAATATAAGTAATGAACCGAGGAAGGTGAAACTGTTAAAAGTAACAGTCACACAAAAGACTTGTTGGTTTAAAGAGGATGACCTACATGTAATAATGAAAAACCGGCCTAGGTGGCGTAGTGGTTAAGCCATCAGACTACAGGCTGGTAGGTACAGGGTTCGCAGCCCGGTACCAGCTCCAACCCAGAGCGAGTTCTTAAGGGCTCAGTGGATAGGTGTAAGGCCACTACACCCTCTTCTCTCTCACTAACCACTAACCAACTAACAACTAACCCACTGTCCTAGACAGACGGCCCAGATAGCTGAGGTGTGTGCCCAGGACAGCGTGCTTGAACCTTAATTGGGTATAAGCACGAAAATAAGTTGAAATTAAATGAATAATGAAACACTATATTAAAGTGACCCTTTATTGGGGTTTTTTGTTTTCTCTCGGGTACTGTGTGTGTTGTTTAGTGAGCATGATAGAGTTTTGCCAGTTTGCAATGGAATTCAGTTTAACTGGTCTGGTTTTTTATTTTTATTTTTACAATAATGGTATTTAACACTGGGAATAAATAGCAAGTACTAGGCCACCTAAAATAATATTACATTGCAAATTAAAAAAATTACGTCATGCATACTACACCACGCACAACACTACCAAATATCTTACATTCTATTGGCCAAGAAAAGGTCACTGTAAAATAATTTTACAATGCATTTTACATCTGTCAATCCATTCAACTGATTGGGTTCTTTCTCGTTTCAACCAGTGCACCACAACTGGTCAAAGTCCATGGTATGTGCTTTCCTGTCTGTGGGAAAGTGCATATAAAATATCCCTCGCTGCATTAAGAAAAGTGTAGCGGGTTTCCTTTGATGACTATATGAGTCAGAATTTCCAAATGTTTGACATTCAGTAGCCTATGATTAATTAAACTGTATAAAGTGTACTAGCCCACTTTAACCCCGGTGTATAAAACAGGCTAGGCTATTTCAACCCTAACCCAAACCCTAACCCTAACCCGGGGTATAAAACAGGCTAGCGCACTTTAATCGCGGGTATAGTTTGGCGAGGGGGTATATTTTGGGCTATTACACCAGTTTCATTACCAATTCTCCAGGTCATGTGTCGAAGTAATTATACTGATCAACAAAAGAAACACTTTTTAATTGATGATTTAAAGACATTTCGAAAATACTATAGAATGATTCAATGATGATTTAAATACATTTCGAAAATAATGTAGAATGATTCACTGATAATTGAATGGCCACAGACAATAATATAATTCAAGCTAAATCATTTTAAATAAATGGAAGAAAACTAAAATACTGATAGCGTTTCTTTTGCTATTTTTGAATATAACACTCCAAAGGCTATTTTAAAATAAGGTGAAGTGCTATTAAACCAGTATTTTCCTTCTCTACCAGGAAACAAATATGGAACGTATTTGTATTTATTTAACACCATTGATTTATCATACATGTAGTATATTTCTACATGCTGGATTAACTTTATATGGAAAGTAATTTTGTGTAACATAATTTTCTTCACATATCCAGTATAAATGCTTTTCAGAAATGTTCAAAAGTTACAGATATGTCCTCAATTTAAAATGTTTCCCAGAAACAATAACACGTTCAAATGTGTTTCATGTTTTAAAAATATTTGTTTTCGGTTTTTTACTTGATATGTTTTTTTCCCGAACGTTTTCTCTTGCGTTGGCCAGGTTTCCTTCCCATTTATGGCGTTGTCTGTACAATCAACTTTCAGTCTGTTGATGTTTCTGCTTTTGGCTGTTTGAACTTGCCATTTCGAAAGCGATCATAGTGATTCACTTTGCTTCTTCAGTCATTGAGATCCATGCATTCTGATTTAGATTATATTTTGTGTGCGATTCCCTCAGTCTAAATTGGCCTCGGCCAATAATTGCACGTTGAAGATATTTATAATTCGCGTTTACAACTTCTTCAACTTTCTTTATCAGGTCGACCACAGGCTGAGATTTCCAATCAACAGCACCTTTTAGAACATGATTTACAGACTTGCTGTTATTATTGGTCCAGTTTTTATCAAGCTGACCTACTTTCCTGGGCTCTACAATTTTGTCTAAAATATTTTGCCGGAGTTGTTTCTCAAAATAAGTTTAAAACTCGGGCGCTTTGGAATGGCAGAAAGATACTAC
>NW_024532842.1:47500-78059 GCF_016097555.1 Gigantopelta aegis
AAGAATGCAACAGCGGAAAGGTGAGCTATGGTACTGTCTGCACATTGTCTACAAATAACCTCATGTAAAGGCATGGGTGTCGAAGAATGCAACAGCGGGAAGGTGAGCTATGTACCAGTATTAAATCGCCTTTTAACTACAAGGCGGGAAGGGTGAGGGAAGTGCATGATCTTCAAACTTGGGAATCAGGACCTGCTGTCTCCATCCAAAGCTACCGCCATTCATAAAGCATTTTTTTTTTTTTTTTTTTTTTTTTTTTTGTCATGACAAAATTGAATAATTTAATACATATGTTGCCATATTTTGATAAGAATAAAACCGTAAAGTTAAATTTAGACTAGAGCACATTAATTTGTTAATTACTGGCTATTGGATGTCAAACATTTCGCAGTTTTCAAATATTGTAGTCTAAGAGAGAAAATCAGCTACATTGCCCAACTTCAAGCGTAGGAACCGATTGACACTGGCCACCTGTTCCGCAGTAGAACACGACACCCCTCAACTCTGGTAACCTATCATCTCATGTACATACTAATATATGGAGAGACGTGTTTGAAATTTTGCGATACAAACGGTTATACGTCGTATTTGTTAAAGTGTCACGTGAGAAATGATGCACCTGCATAAATAGAGTAAATTCGTGAATCCTGACGGAGCTCGCTACTTAATATGCACAAGAGGTTTACACGTGCACTACTCTGATTGGTTGGGTGTAACATACAGCTCTTGCTACCCTTGTTATATAAGAATCACGTTAATAACTCAGTCATTTTGCGGGTGAGATAAAGAAGCAAACACCAACGCAAAGAGTTTTTCCTCATAATGTAGTAGAGTTATAAGATACAGCAGAACAGTAGTGCAAAATATGATACTGTCGTACTTTACATGCGGTTAGGTCATATTGTGTAGTGTAAAACGAGATATAGATATTTACGTGATTCTCGTCAATAACTAGCAGTCCACTTTATTCTCATGTAACAACGGTATCCGTTTAGATAAAACTTTATCCCCGATTCTATTTTGCCTGTAATTTAATATTTAGAATACTATTTATTTACCCGTGGATGTGAAGGAGTTTCCCATACAGCACACAACCAAGATCACTGCACATAATGATATTGCTTTACGCATGAGTTGGTTGCTATATGCAGTTGATACTGCCCTATTATCAACCACTGCGGCAGTCTACAACACACCTTAATATAAGTATGTTTCATCTATATTGCAATAAATGGAAACTTAAAATAAATGATAACAAAACAAAATTATCGATTTTTAACGGTAACACTAGAGATTATAAACAAACTTTTAAGACTGAAAATAATATATTAGAAAATGTGAAAGAATACAAACACTTAGGAATTACTTTTACAAAATTAAACAACTTTCGAATTGCTAAAAGTAGACTAAAATAACAGGCTACCAAGGTCATGCACTTTGTACTATCAAAATCAACCGACTGTAAATTTGAAATGTTTGACTCAACAGTGCTTCCTGTTTTATTATATGGATGCGAAATATGGGGACATGAAGCATGATATATTTAGTTATGTATAAATAAACATTTTAAGACATATCGTACCTGTTAAGAAACAACACCAAAGTTTATGTTTTATTGAGAGTTAGGGACGATGCCAATCGAGTTAACTATAAATATAGAAGAAAGGTATGGTACTGGGTGCGACTGATATCAGAAAAACCATAAATATTGTCTACACCTTTATACAAAATACGCACACGACTCGTTCCATCTAATTATGGTATAGAGTAATGGTAATGATGTTATATTAATTTCGTCACATTATGATTTATTGAGAGCTAGGGAGACATGTCTTAAAATGTAGAACGTCTAACCATTACCTACCTACTGGACGCTGAAATAACATACTTATAGAAGATATAATTTGTACATTATGAAATGTAACGGACATTGGCGACAAGTTCCATTATCTTTTCCTTTGCCTTTTTTAAAACTATAATCCAAGGATCCTGTTTCTACACCCATATTATTATATGTGACCAAGTAATTATACACTTAAAGAACTAATGATAATAAACGAATCATACCCTAAAGAAATTAGCATGTTTCATAAATATAAGTAATGAATGTAAACGCCCTAGACTACAAACATGTAAAGCTCCCCAGTCATTTAATGTATTAAATATTTAAATGTTCTGTGACTGCACACATCTAAAAACAAACACACATTTAACATCTTATATTGTTAAACACTAAATACCATAATCCACCATCAAAACCGAAAATATTTAGTAAATTATTACCATTATGTACTGTACCGTATGTACATTTAATAATGTATCCGTTTATAAGTACTTGGATGCCGGTATATGTGTATAAAATATCTGTATTATTTCATACTTAGATAATGACTAACGAGCTACGAGGTATTATCAATTATCTGTTCCGAGTGAATGAATGTTGTCAACTCGAGCCTATGGCGAGGCTTTTCAACATTTATTTACGATGGACAAATGATTTGTAACACCTCGTAGCGAATTGCTTATTCTCTTTACTACCCATTGTCAATTTTAACTAATTTTCTTTGTAAAAATTCCTCTGCAGTCTGCAATAAAGTCATCAGCCGTTACATCATATAATTTGACGCGCGTTGCATGACGTAATTTAAGTGTCGTCATAGCATAACGGCATTCTTTTTACAGTCAAATGTTTACAGTACAAAATAATACGACTGTGGTTGCATTAGAAAGTAATAATAATAAAATTATGTTACTAAAGCCGCTGATTATAAAAATGTACCATTTCATGTTTATGAAACAAATGAATCAAAACTAATTTCTGAAAAAAATCATAAATGGAAACATATGAATGAAAGTGTAGTTCCGGCTGTGGCAAGTAACGAACCAAACGTCGTGATTTTTAAGCCAGCCAATCAGTGGCAGTAGCAATGTGCTAACTGTGCAGAGATCGAAAATAATATTACCCCATATATTATTTGAGCTCATAAATAAGGGTACTACTATATTGATATGTCTGTGTGTATGTATTTTTGTAGGTGTGTTGTGTGTGTGTGTGTGTGTGTGTGTGTGTGTGTGTGTGTGTGTGTGTGTGTGTGTGTGAATTGTAATTAACATATTTAATGTCAACCATCTTGTAACGTGTATGTAGCAGGTGGTTTTTGTGTAGATTAAGTTGACCCAAACTGCAGATTCATATGATACTTGATTTATTCCTGGGACAAACAACACTATTGAAAGTAAGAAGTTATAATAAGCTCTGAAATATAAAATATAACAATAATAAATACTATGTAAAAGAGACAATATACCTAGTACATGTATATACATTCAAATACATATCCGAATAAATCAGTTAGTATTCATCATCATCAATTGGGTTTGAATTATGCAATAATCTCGATAAATATCATAATAATCAACATCAAATATGTTATATAACTAGTAGTCAAATATACTTATAATATAAACATTCATATTCATATAAGTTATACACAATAGATATACTATTATCCTGTTCAAATCTAAAGTGATACTCTGAACAAATACAAACATATATACACATGTATCTCTTACCAAGTATATGGGACAAGGGCCCTTTACACCTGGTACATCTTGCTTTAACTGGTCCATGTGCCAGTAAAAATAATTAATCTTACTTAAGCACCATCTTCATAAATCAAGGCTAATATTCGTTCCTCGTATTCAGCCTTGATACATGTAGTCAAGATTACTGATATCCACTACTAGCGCCCTCTATTGGAAGAAAATTTGTAACACCGAGTATGTCCCTTACACGATGACATCGCTGACCAATCACAGCATCGGTAACATGTGACAATCTTGAAAGCAATATCAAAAATTAACCGCCGGACGCTGACGCTGCCATCTTTGTTTACAATAACAAGGGAATCTATCAGGAGCGTAGCGATTCTTTGCAATCAGATCTCATCGCATCCAATGAAATTTAAGCATTTTGTGACACGATTTCTTGACGACATGTATCAAGGCCGAATACGAGGAACGAATATTAGCCTTGATTTATGAAGATGACTTAAGCACATGATGAACACTATTTAAACAATATAAAATAAAGCTTAATGAATACTATAGTAATAAAGTATGACATAAAATAAACACGCAACCCACTGAACGCAAAGGATATATCAACGCTCACTCATAACTCATAACTCATTCATACATTATTTTAAATGTATTATTTATATGGAAATATTATTATTATTATCTTAAACAGATTCAAGTTAAGTATGTTATTACTTTAACCAATACCATATCATAATTTATATCTAAATTTACACATTAAAACCATTATATTTAAACCATTATTATAATTAATTTTAAACACTATTTTATATCATAATGACAGTTAGTTCAACATTACAATTAATTATCTATTTATTAATCTTATAATCATGCAAGTATGTTTGTTCTTTGTTTCTCTTGAAAAATTTAAACTGTATAAAAGTGTTAACTCTCTAAATATCAGAGATGAACTGCCCAGATCCTAATACCTCTAAAGCTTTTACCCAGGTAAATTATATAACACTCATGCTGCAGAAAATATCAAACAAAGGAAATAGTGTTAGTTGATGGTGTAAAAATTGTGTCTAGGTGAATTGTGCAAAACTTGTCATGTTGACTGATAAAAATAAAACTGGTAAAACACATGTATATATATATATGAGTATTTATGGTTCACCTTAGTGCTCAACATATTAAAATGGAGCATAGTACATATACATACATTAGGTTATTTTCACTACTTCAAGTTTTTCCGCCAAACGGCGATCTTCAGGCGAATATAACCGTAGTTAATGTATGACGTCATTACATGAACACGTTATGACGCTGTCTGTTTTTGGTCTCGATAATTGTTCTTTACCTAAGATTTCATTTCTCTTATTAAAAATTCCGACATTTTTATAGTTTATTAAAGCTCATTTTTCATCCATGGACAAATTGCACTGTCCTGAAGCCCGCATAGTATTTGAGGTCTAGAGTATCTTCCCGGTCTCAGTATGTTCTATTTTCTTTTGTTTTAGTCCCGATATGTATTTCGAAAATTCAGTTTATTTCCTATCCTTTTCATTTTGGAAGAATTTCTTGTGGTTCTGTATCTTTCCTTGAAGTTAACTCCTGTTAGTCCAATGGATTTCTTATTTGTATTGATAGTGGATCTAAAAATTAATTGCAATTTCAAAATGTCCATCACCCGCCACAATGTATCTATAAATCTAATATGTAAATATGTTTACACATCTTTACCAACAAAAAACCCCATGTACAATCATGTTTACATATATAAATCAAGATGTCAAAGCATTTCAAATTGAAGTATAATATAGTTCGTTAAAAGACCTCATCTAAATCATATGGTCAAGGTAATGGTGGAAGGCGAAACGTTTTAGCATTTAATCCTCACCTGTAAATTGTCATTTATGATATTAATTAAAACAGAATTTCTGCTTTTAAAACCTTCTGTTACCTTAAAATGACAAAATGTCAGTGTTCTTGTGTTTCCCACCACGGCCTAAAGCAGCACAGTCCATTATTATTTTCACTACAAACGAATTGAGTATGAACATCTGGACATTTGGAAGTGTACATAAAGCCATTGAGAATAGCTGGTGTGGTCTACTGTAAATAATATATGGACATTTTGAAGTGTACAGAAAGCCATCGAGGATATCTGGTGTGTTTTGTGTTTTAATGTCAAATACTTATGTAGCAGGACACCACGAACCGCACAGACATATTCAAAATGTTGATATTGTCAGTGTAGTGTTGTTTCTTCTGCAAATTGTAAAGGAAGGGTTTTGAATTGACGACTCTACTGGTCCTTGTAATGTATGTTGCATGAATGAAGTTATCATATGTTTCATTTGCAATGTTTGCCTTAACAACATCAATTGTTTTGGATAGCAAATTTCCATCAATGAAATCACTTTTGGTGTGCAGTTTGATCTCACTGATTAATTCTGAAGACCTCCACTGTATTTGTTTTCATAGTGGTATATGTGCGTATTATGGTACCCAGGGAATGGATATGAGCAGCTGTCTTACATTCCTCAAAAAAGTACATATACATAAATATCTATTTATGTAACAGTCAGCGCCGACATAATACAATAATACAATAAGCGGGATTGACTTGTAGCTTGTAGGCCCCTGCATATGGATGTTTTAATGAGCATTCTTTTTGTTTTAAAGAATGACTTGGTAGTCCAAAACGTATCAAGTCTTCAATCTCAGGACGATTCGGTGCCACAGGTTCGAGTGTCCAGAAATTATTTAATTATCATCTGCGCCAGTGTGTAGTGTAAATTTCTGTATGTAATAGTCAAACCCGACACACACACACACACACACACACACACACACACACACACACACACACACACACACACACACACACACACACACACACATACACACACACACACACATATATATATCTATATATATATATATATATATATATATATATATATATATATATATTCATACATCAATTCATACATACTTAAATATTTACGGAACGAGTGAACATAGGATGGTAGTGAGGTCAGATACCTTGTGAACATCCATGTTTGTAAAACTGTTAATTAACGAAAGTGGGTGAGGTATTTCGAAATCTGACAATGACTTCCAACATTATTTAAAGAGACATGCGAATGTACACAGCTAAAACCAGGAGCGATGACGTCACTTACCGAAATGACGCAGTGCGTATAAATTTTGTATGACATACCCAGACGTTAATCAGGTGGGTACTTAACATACATACAATCCATCTACCTATCCATCCATCCATCCATCCATCCATCCATACAACACATGTATCCAAACACACATGGCACGACACAAGCATTTTAATTAAAACACTACTCTGCACTGTGTTTTCTTTCAGTATGAAGTTCTCTGTTACCTTCACACTGGTGCTACTCACCTTGGCTATCCTCTGCGAGCCTGTGCAATCCTCGTCCCCACGGAGTTGCGTAGGTAACTGCAAGAACACTGCAAATCAGTGCAGGACCGCGAAAGGATGTCGTCGCCCGTGCCGAAAACGATGTTGGTCCAGTTATTGGAGTTGTAGGCATAAGTGTATGTAAACTATACATCTCTAAACGATCCACCCGATGGAGAAATCGTGAAGACTAATAATGCCATGTGAAAGAGTAATTTTCAAAAATGTAAATTGATTAATAATAGATTGATTGAATAAAGCTGAAGGTACTTTGTAGCCATTCTTTGAAATTCGCTATGTTTTTGTTTTTGTCGTGCTTGTTATTGGTTAATGTGTTAATATAAGCCTACCTATGTGTATGTGTGTACGCGCGCGCGTGCGTGCGTGTGTGTGTGTGTGTTTGTATGTTAGTGTGTGTTTGTGTGTTACATATGTTTTTGTACTCATATGCATACTGGAAACAACACCATACCATTCTGGCACAGAAGTCGTTGCATCAGAATTATGATGTGTATGGACTTTAGAATTAGTGGGTCGCTTAACAAAAACATTGTGCACTTTCGATTAAAAGCATGACACTTTGCACACATATACGTTGACCCATTCAAATCATTTTCAGATATGGACCCACGTTTAGCAGCGACCTCTAATGGCCAGGGAGAATCTAAAAATATACCCCACCCTTTTAGTGGGGTAGCTGACAAATTTGTTTATGCACTTTTGAGCAGCCAGGGAGGATCTACAAATGTCCATCTCCCCTTTTAGTGGGGCAGCTAACACCAAATGTTTCACTGAATTGTGCACTGTTGGTTAAAAGCATGAAACTTGGCAATATATACCGTGATCCATTACAAACATTTTGAGATAAGGACCCAAGTCAACAGCGCCCCCTTGTAGATAAGGGGATCTACAACTAACACTCCCCTTCCCAGTAGGGATTTCTTAATAACTTGCAAGTATCTGCATTCAAATGCATTGTCCTTATCCATTGTTAATGCTACATCAATTATATATGCAATTTTGAATCGCTAAGATGCATGCAGGGATAGATTAGGTATTCACATGTCTATGGTTAGGAGAGTCTATGAATTCCGGACGAAAGCTACACATAGTTTCTCGTGCTGCCCATTACTTTAGTTTTCAGATTTTAATAGAAACCACTTTTTCAAAATAGATTGTCGTGGCCATCTTGGCCACCAAGTAAAGACCTATTAGTATTTATATCTCAGGATGTGCGTACGACAGTCGACTGAACCTATTTGCAGAAATATCATTGCCAAGTGCAAACAAGGCGTTTAGCAGTGTAGATGAAAAGAGGAGAAGTAATGAGAAAGGAAATAATAATTGCATTTAGTGCCATAGGTATTCTTCAAGGAACAAAGCGTTCAATGCCACCAGGTAACCACGAGGAAGCAAGTTACATCATTTGATTACTTTAGTCAAAATATGAGTATTTGGGTTGCCTTTGATACAGGTAAATACTTTCCATTTTATACACCAATGGCATATGTGACGTCTTGTGGGAAGATAAATTCCTGTCCCTACCTCTCTTCCATAGCTTTACAGGATGTGACACTACCTCTGCTTTCCTTTGAAAAGGTAAAGTGGCAGCTTGTACAAGAAACTGCTACCCTGACGTGTCCCGTACCTTTATCTACTCGGTGCTCAACCCTTACATCATCGTATATAACGATGATCCTTGCGTCCAGCTACTGGAATGCTTCACGGACGAGCGACCAGAAACATGTTGACAAAACAAGGAAGGTGTTGCACTACAGCACGCAACATAAGTTGTATACCAAGCTGGAATATGGTCCACCAATTAACAGAGTGAACAAAATGCATCCACTCCAGAGGTGTGGGGATGGACATTTGTTAACCTTCTGACTACTGTAGGCCAGATATCTCCGCCCGACGCCACACCTGTCGACATACTATACAGTGTATACAGTGCATTCCCCATTCATATTTCCCGCCGTTTTGCACATGACACTCACCGGAAAAAATTAGATAACCTGAAAGGGTAGACAATTCAACTTCCTGTATCTTTTGAAAAAAAAATTCAATGGAAAACACCTTGGAATTTTGAGTTGAAAAAGTGGTTTTCAGGAAGTATTTTCGCTTCACAACAATGGTGGCACGTCGCGGTCATTTTCAAGGACTGATAGCTGATTGTAACAGCTAATTTGATAATAATTTTTATAGTTATTTCAACAACGAAAATCACCAAATATTGGGATGTGAATCGTAGTTTTTTTTCGTTTTTTTTGTTTGTTAGAAAACCACTGTTATTGGGAATAATGGACATAAACACTGGACAGCTGGCCACAAATGCCAGTAAGTAAATGCGACTTTTTCATATTTTTTTGCCTAATTTTAATCAATATTAACCGATCTAAAATATCATACACATTAGAAAAACCCACAAAAAATAATACTTACCGATTCAAATATTAACTTTATTTTATGTATTTATAAAACATTTAAGTGAATATATGAGTAAAAATTATAAACTTGTACCTACTCAACAACATGGTGTTTGTAAAAAAAATGAATCCAGTAGTCTAAAGGTTAAAAAAGAAAGAAATGTTTTATTTAACGACGCACTCAACACATTTTATTTACGGTTATATGGCGTCAGACATATGGTTAAGGACCACACAGAGTTTGTGATGAAACCCGCTGTCGTCACTACATGGGCTACTCTTTCTGATTAGCAGCAAGGGATCTTTTATTTGCGCTTCCCACAGGCAGGATAGCACAAACCATGGCCTTTGTTGAACCAGTTATGGATCACTGGTCGGTGCAAGTGGTTTACACCTACCCACTGAGCCTTGCGGAGCACTCACTCAGGGTTTGGAGTCGGTATCTGGATTAAAAATCCCATGCTTCGACTGGGATCCGAAACCAGTACCTACCAGCCTGTAGACCGATGGCCTAACCACGACGCCACCGAGGCCGGTCTAAAGGTTAAAGACATTCGGCCTTGTATACTGCATATGTATATGTGGCACACAAAGCTAGTAGTGAATTAAATAAATGTAGATGCAAGATTCTGCGATGAGTTGGCTCTAGATGTGCATGCACAAAAGGCCCATTGGAAATTGATTTATCTGTGTTTTTCACCCCATCCCAAACCCCCCACCCCCCACCCCACCCCACACACCACCTAAAAAAAACAAAAAACCCACCATCAACAACTACATGTAGTCTTAATTAGTAGCACTGAAGTCCGCAGCAATCATAGTCACATTAAACAAGTATTAATGATAATAAATAAATAAATAAATAATAACAATATAATAATAATAATAATAACAACAACAATAATAAAATAATGATAATAATAATAATAATAATAATAATAATAATAAACTACAGGTTTATATGAATAGTCTGATCATAATAAATAACCGTCGTAATTTCCTCCCAAAACTCTGCGTGTCCCGCTGTCCTATCGGACGTAAACTAAATTATTTTGACGACGTCAGTCTTGCCATTGGATCGAAATGGTCATACATACTATTTAAATTAAATTAAATTAAATTTGCCACACAATAAGTGTAAATAACGAGAAATCATAAACAAACAAAAATCCACAATATCGTAAATGGGAGAGTAATAAACACGATTCGAAAAAATAATAATTTATTCATTTGCTTTAGCCGTGTAGCTGGTGTTGTCACAGAAAACGGCGGAACAGCGTTTCAGCATGCTTCTTTATTGACACCAACTTCCACTGAGAACAGGCAATCCTCGTAAGGCTGGCATGCTTCAGCATTTACCCGTTCCTGACGTGACGTGTTTTGCACCACGTGATTACATGCTCACCAGCGGGCGTATTTGCAGCATGGGAGAAAAATGGCTGCGCCCATTATATACAATAGCCGGCACATTTTTATCGTTATATTATTTAAATATACTAATGTACTTGTTGATATTAAACAATAATGTACATTAAATATCGTTGAATATGCCTACCAGGCCAAATGCCTAGCTTAACCTCTCCTTTAAAGGGTTTCTGTTGTAACATCAGTTATAAAATTTAATTAGATGAATATCGGCTCCACTGAAAATGGAAACCTGGTCGATCATGGTGAAGTCAACATCGTAGTACATCCGGGTGACGAAGAAGGCTCCATCCACGTAAATCTAAAGAGAAAACAATATACTATGTACACATCTTATCACACACACACACTCACACACACACACACACACACACACACACACACACACACACACACACACACACACATACATATATATATATATATATAGATAGATAGATAGATATATATATCCTTCAAAATATCTTTAATCGTTTTGTTTGTCTTAGTTGGTTGTTTTTGTTTAACGATACCACTAAAGCACATTGATTAATTAATCATCGAAATTTTGTAATTTTGACATATAGTCTTAAAATTGAAACCCGCTACATTTTACCATTAGTAGCAAGGGATCCTTTTATATGACCCATCCCACAGAGAGGATAACATATGCCACGGCCTTTGATATACCAGTCCTGGTTCACTGGCTGGAGCGAGAAATAGTCCAATGGGCCCAACGCATGGGATCGATCCCAGACCGACCGCGCATCAAGATAGCGCTGTACCACTGGGCTACGTCCTGTCCCCTATATTTAAGAATACCAGCTATATATGGTATTTTGACCTACCTTAAATCCTGAAGTTTCCAGTACCATTGTGAGGTTAAAGGGTCGTCCTACAGCAAATGGAAAATACGGTTGTGTTTCATCTCTCGGACCCCAGTCACTCTCGCTGTGCTTGCTGCGGTGTACTTGTTTAATGTAAGATTTGTAGTGAACATCTAAACGAATGGCTACGTAACTGTCCTTATATCTTAAGTCGATCACCATTCTAGACAAAAAGAAAAATAGTAAATACGTAAATAAATAAATAAATACTAATAATAAGATGGTAGTATTTTAAACAAGCAATTTATTTGTCTATCTCCATTTAGAAATCAACGCGTTTTACCCACAAACGCACACACACACACACACACACACACACACACACACACACACACACACACAAACGTAGGCACACACGCAAACGCAGATACACACACGCGCGCGCGCAAAAAGACACAAAAAAAACCCCAAAAACCAGAAAAAACCCACATCGATTATGACAAAAACTATCATCATGGCATTGTCCTTCTAACGCTATTGGGCTATTTCTCGTTCCAGCCAGTGCACTACTACTGGTATATCAAAGGCCGTGGTATGTGCTATCCTGTCTGTGGGATGGTGCATATAAATGATCCCTTGCTACTAATGAACACATTTAACAGGTTTTCTCTCTAGGACTACATGTCAAATTACCAAATGTTTGACATCCAAAAGCCGATGATTAACAGATCAATATACTCTAGTAGTGTCATTAAGCAAAACCAACTTTAACTTTTACAATCTGGAGATGGCGTTTTTTTCACTGTGCACTGATTCTTTTCGTACTGCTACCCACACTTATTTTGGGCTAGGTACATACGACCCTACCGATTACCTGTCAACATCCCGAGGTGTGGCATAGATTTCTACTTTCCAGCCAGCCTTCACTGATCCATGAAATTTCTTGTGGAACCCCAACGTCTGTAAAAAATAAAGTACTAATAATGATCACCATAATGATCACAGATCGCCACGCAAGTTGTTCCTCGATTGTGAAATGTCCTGGTTTAGAATGCGCACCAATCCAACAGTTGCAAAATTCCTTATGGTCCACTTTACAATTATTTACGAAAACATCTTTTTAATTATTTTTTTTTAATCCAAAAACTGCATGTATTCAGTCACACAAACTCTAGTTGATAGTTTGATGTTCGGTTACCTTATGTGTGACATTGTTTCGTTGATCGATAAGCACAGTAGATCGCAGCGAAGATGAATTCAAAATAAATGTTTGTTAATTAATTACATGAGCACAACATTCAGGATGTTTTAATTATTTATTTGACAGCTGTATTGCATCATGTTGTTGTTATGGTGAAAAAAAAGGCAAGTGCAAAATATAGTGTTGTTTTGTTTGTTTTGTGTAGGTTCTGTAGATTTAAATGAATTTTAGCGTATTAAATACATGTTAGCGATCATCGACCTGGGTTTTTTTAACTCCTTGTTTAAGGTATCATCTAACTGGCATTATTTTTACATAGATAGGTATACAAGCAATAGCCCATGTAGCGAGTAAATCGGAAAAACATCTAAAGCGTTCTACTTTAGAAGAACAGATGTCATTCTTCTAAAACAAAATAACAGTTTCGTCATCTGCGTTCTAATATATTCTCACTCTTATTTCGAGGGGTCCGAAAAGGGAAGCAACTGTCATAAATTCTCAGTAAACCTTGTTTTTGCAATTTAAAAATGAATAGAAATAAATATTATTGAAAAAGAGAAAGAACAAAGGAAACGGAGAAAAGACGCAATACAGTTTTCTATGTGTTCAATAATCAGACAGCAGGTTTGCTAACAGAAAACACAAAAACATAGAAAAGGCATCGCATTGGTTACGTAATGGCTACAAATATAATAATAACAATAAAATAAATAAATAGTAATACGTTTTACAATCCATACATTATTTACTAATTAAGGGAAACGTTTTGTTACAGTTATATATTTAAGTACATAAAACAAATATTTCTTTATTGTCTTCACTTTGAGCACTTTTACCATATAAAACAATTGTAAATCTATTGGCTGAAATCTGTGTAATGAATTTCAGAGAGTGTGTCTTTGCCTTTCATATAAAATGCATTCAAGGGAAAAAAAGAGAATTGCTTTCGATATTATATCCACAACTACACGAGGAATCGGTGCTTGATATAAGTATGCCTTTAAAGCACTACAGTCTGTTTGCCAGGACTTAACCTTGCAGTGCGGTACCCACAATTATTGTTCTTTGCGGTTTTTACATCTTTGAAAGGTACTAACTGAAGATTCGAGGGGTGCAAAGTTTGCACCCTTGAACATTTTGAAATATTTAAGATGAACTGTATCTCAGATACTACATCACCTAGAATGTAATTTGTGAGTTCTATGACTGGGTTTTAGGGATCAAGGAATTTAGTTATGACTATCCCTTGGTAACCATTTAAATCCCAGATGGCCACCACCATGGCTGCCAAAACAAACAAATTGTCATTTCTCACTTAAACCAAAACGTTACACATCTCATTATTGTGTTGAAATATTGAAATCATGTTACACATTACGAATTTACTTTGATTGTGTAGTAGTGTGTTTTCTTTATTCAGTAGCATAGTACATGTAGATGTAATATGGTCATTTACTTTAACAATTACCGCTCGTGGGCTTGCACTTGGTTGATGGACAGTAGACAACTAAATATATTAAGAACGTATAAATAACTCATTTTAAAGATATTTATCATGTTATTCTCTCTCTCTCTCTCTCTCTCTCTCTCTCTCTCTCTCTCTCTCTCTCTCTCTCTCTCTCTCTCTCTCTCTCTCTCTCTTTCTCTCTCTTTCTAGCCCCCCCTCTCTCTATTTTTTCTCTCTCTATCTCTCATCTCTCTCTCTCTCTCTCTCTCTCTCTCTCTCTCTCTCTCTCTCTCTCTCTCTCTCTCTCTCTCTCTCTCTCTCTATTTCTACCGGCCATCGGTCAACAGGCTGGTAGGTACTGGGTTCGGATCCCAGTCGAGACATGGAATTTTTAATCCAGATACCGACTCCAAACCCTGAGTGAGTGCTCCGCAAGGCTCAATGGGTAGGTGTAAACCACTTGTACCGACCAGTGATCTATAACTGGTTCAACAAAGGCCATGGTTTGTGCTATCCTGCCAGTGGGAAGCGCAAATAAAAGATCCCTTGCTGCCTGTGATAAAAGAGTAGCATATGTGGCGACAGCGGGTTTCCTCTAAAAAACAGTGTCAGAATGACCATATGTTTGACATCCAATAGCCGATGATAAGATAAAGAAACAACAATGTGTTCTAGTGGCATCGTTAAATAAAACAAACTTTACATTTATCTTCACACTGAGCCGTTGAAGCTTACTCTAGATGGAAACCGTTGCAAGGATGCGAACCCAGAATTAGCAATCAATGACTGTGAAATGCAACTAATATCAGATGTAGTCATAACAGCTGTTTATGCATGGTATTGTAGTCTATTAGAATGTGCCGTGTGGCCCATTACCTCTGACTTCAACACTCGAGGTTTCTGTTAGGGTTACCTCACCCTAAGTCCATATCAGAATAACCTCTACCCATTGGCCAGTCCAGCTTAGGTGTCCTTAAGAAAAGCCAAAACTCCTGCTGGCATAGCTATCTGGGTCACTGAGACATACAAGCCCACTAACCACGTCAAGGAATGGACTATGAAGGGGACTAATATTAGATAACTGTCCGTGTATCGATATGTAAAATGTTATACTGATAATGAATGCTGATGACATGGTTCTTTTAGCTGAAAAATAGAAGTGCTAAAAATAGCATTTATTGATTCTCTGTCTAATTATACCCAAAAATGGGATTTCACTGTCAACAGGAATAAAACTAAAATTGTTTATTAATCTTCGCGTTTTTATTGTTCTGTAGTTGTGCATATAAGCAGAAACGGTTTAGGGGGAAATACAAAATGGCTCTTTTGTATATAACTCAAGGGTTCAAATAGCTCAAGTCGTTCAAATAGCACATCATATTATTTAAAGCTAAAATAATCAAGTAAACAATGCATTGATTAAAATTTAACATGGAAGCCAGTATCCTAAATTATATTGTGTTGCTTTATTATTTTTATGTACACAACCCATATTTTAACCTCGGCATGTTTCGTTTTAATTGTAAACAAAGGGCTGGGAATAAAATTTAAAACAAAAAATATATATATTTAAACATTAATTTATTTTTATTTTTAAATTAACGTCTTTGAACCATGTTAAAATTGCAGTTTGTATTTTTTTAAATTACAATTTCTCCATTTGTGAAACAAAATTGACTTCAAGAAGTTTGTGAGACAAAATGGTTTGTCAAAATGAACCATATTTATTTGTTTCCCTTCATAACACAGATGATTCTGAACAAGTAACTAACATTGTGGCTCAGTATCAACATCGCTCCAGCCAGTGCACCACGACTGGTACACCAAAGGCCGTGGTATGTGCTATCCTGTCTATGGGATGGTGCATATAAAAGATCCCTTGCTGCCAATCGAAAAGAGTAGCCCATGAAGTGGCGACAGCGGGTTTCCTCCTTCAATATCTGTGTGGTCCTTAACCATATATCTGACGTCATATAACCGTAAATAAAATGTGTTGAGTGCGTCGTTAAATAAAACATTTCTTTTTCTTTAATATCAACACAAAGAGTACCTCAATTAATTATTGAAAATGTAAAATAGTGGTTTATTGTTACATTCCTGACATATATCAAGTTAACTTGCTTATGCTCATTTTAATGTTTTGTGATATGATATCCCTTAGTCAGACACTAGTATGTAAATAAAACATTTCTATTTCTTCAATATCATCACAAAGAGTACCTCAATTAATTATTGAAAATGTAAAATAGTGGTTTATTGTTACATTCCTGACATATATCAAGTTAACTTGCTTATGTTTATTTTAATGTTTTGTGATATGATATCCCTTAGTCAGACACTAGTATGTGAATAAAACTCTAATTATGCTCATTTTAATGTTTTGTGATATGATATCCCTTAGCCAGACACTAGTATGTAAATAAAACCCTAATTATGCTCATTTTAATGTTTGTGATATGATATCCTTTAGCCAGACACTAGTATGTAAATAAAACCCTAATTATGCTCATTTTAATGTTTTGTGATATGATATCCCTTAGCCAGACACTAGTATGTAAATAAAACCCTAATTATGCTCATTTTAATGTTTGTGATATGATATCCCTTAGCCAGACACTAGCATGTAAATAAAACCCTAATTATGCTCATTTTAATGTTTTGTGATATGATATCCCTTAGTCTGACACTAGCATGTAAATAAAACCCAAATTATGCTCATTTTAATGTTTTGTGATATGATATCCCTTAGTCAGACACTAGCATGTAAATAGAACCCAAATTATGCTCATTTTAATGTTTTGTGATATGATATCCCTTAGTCAGACACTAGCATGTAAATAAAACCCAAAACAAATTCTGGTCTTAATCTATGTGTAACAATAAGACTAAAATTAAGTCGTTGTGTGTTAAAACTTGCATACATATTTAAACAAAACTATAATATATAAATAAGTAAGTAAGTAAGTAAGTAACTAAGTAAGTAAATAAATAAATAAATACTACTACTACTGATAATAATAATAATAATAATAATAATAATAATAATAATAATAACTCATTATTTTGTTTATGATTAATCATTTATATGATTTTATTGCTTTAAATTTGGTAAAATGTTAGTAAATTACAGTTTGCACCAGGTAGAGTAATAATTTATTAAATTTTGAAAATGTGGGCATAGGCGACGGTACCGCGTATATTTCAAAATGGCCATCATTGTCACCAAATACGTTGCTTATTGCAAATCATTTCAAAGCGATAGTCAAAATGTTCGGTTTCATTAATCGGTAAGTTACCAAATATCTATGCAAAAGGTTTTACTCAGCTTGAAACAACAAACACGTATGTATTCCTTTAAACACTTTATAAACTAAGTAATGAAGACTGGCATTTTGAAACAGGATAAATTTTATTATTCTGCATGATGCAAATATTCAGTTCCTAAATTCATACTAAGGTTAAGACAAGAGCAATTTGTACATTGGTTTTAAATTATTAGCAACAAGCAACATATTCGGTGACCATATTCAAGTTTTTTGTTTTGAGATATTTTATTCATCAGAGCCGAGCCTATATAAGTGCTATCCTAAGTCAGTAACAGTAACGATGGAGTTGAGACATCTCTCTATAACATTGTTAAATGACTGTCGATAACATCTATATACAGGAGAGGGCACAAGCCATAAGTTTACATTCGGAAAATTAGATGTAAATTAATGAGGTCAATGAAGTAAATTTTATTAACATGACATTGTAATCAACGTTATGTGTAAACATTTAAACAAGGCTACATTTTCTAGTAACGCCACGATTACCACAGCGTACCACCAAAACTGTGTTAACCTTCATAAATCTAAACTGAGCATTGCTCAGTCACGTTGGATACAACTCCACTGTACCACCAAAACTGTGTTAACCTTCATAAATCTAAACTGAGCATTGCTCAGTCACGTTGGATACAACTCCACTGTACCACCAAAACTGTGTTAACCTTCATAAATCTAAACTGAGCATTGCTCAGTCACGTTGGATACAACTCCACTGTACCACCAAAACTGTGTTAACCTTCATAACTCTAAAATGAGCATTGCTCAGTCACGTTGGATACAACTCCACTGTACCACCAAAACTGTGTTAACCTTCATAAATCTAAACTGAGCATTGCTCAGTCACGTTGGATACAACTCCACTGTACCACCAAAACTGTGTTAACCTTCATAAATCTAAACTGAGCATTGCTCAGTCACGTTGGATACAACTCCACTGTACCACCAAAACTGTGTTAACCTTCATAACTCTAAAATGAGCATTGCTCAGTCACGTTGGATACAACTCCACTGTACCACCAAAACTGTGTTAACCTTCATAAATCTAAACTGAGCATTGCTCAGTCACGTTGGATACAACTCCACTGTACCACCAAAACTGTGTTAACCTTCATAAATCTAAACTGAGCATTGCTCAGTCACGTTGGATACAACTCCACTGTACCACCAAAACTGTGTTAACCTTCATAAATCTAAACTGAGCATTGCTCAGTCACGTTGGATACAACTCCACTGTACCACCAAAACTGTCTTAACCTTCATAACTCTAAAATGAGCATTGCTCAGTCACGTTGGATACAACTCCACTGTACCACCAAAACTGTATTAAACTTCATAAAACTAACCTGAGCATTGCTCAGTCACGTTGGAAACAAATCAAATCAAATCTATTTTATTTACCCACAGCTGATATATATATATATATATATATATATATATATATATATATATATATATATATATATATATATATATATATATATATATATATATATATACAATGCGCAACAAATGATAGCTTGGATATGATAAATATTATATAAAAATATTACAACACTTATGACCTATAATTAATACTTAATTAGAGGAGGAAACATGAATTATGATATTAATCCTAACGATGCTGCATAGAAAAATAGATAAATTTAGCTAGGTGTAATGTTTGCAATTTTGATTTTAATGATAGCAAATTAGTAAGTTTGTCCATTGAAGGCCATGAACAATAAAAAAATGTTTTGAAATATTTGACTCTATAACATGGACATATAAGCAAAAAAAGATATTCATCCTCTATGTTATTATTATTACATACTGGACATAGTCTTTGTTGTCTGGGAATATTTTCAAATATACCTTTCTCAATGTTAATATTCAGTACACTGCATCTAAGATTAAGTAAGGCAGTACGCTACTTCAGTGCCAAAATATTATCTAAATATACTTCAAAAGTGTAATCACATTTATATTTACAGTACAGTTCTAACCGTGAGGATGTAGACAACTTTGCTATAGCATTTTGTACGTACTTACCTCTAAGACGTTGTTTAAGAACTTGAGCAGGTAAATGTAAAATGTCCTCATTATCCCATGCATCAATAAAACCAAGTTGATATAAATTACAATTTCTGCTAGAGTTCATATCATGTCTTAAAGATCTATACATTTTGTATAACATAGAAGTTTGATTACAGATTATTTTCCGCCAATATAATAAAAGTCTTTGTTTACATGAGACAAAAATAGGTATTCTTCCTAATTCAGCAAAAACAGCTACATTGGGTGCTCTCGTTTTCGGTTTTAAAACATCTTTACAGTACTTGACTTCAATTTTTTGAAAGTCATCAATATTATTAATGCTAGCTACCTAGGAGCCATACATAAAAATAGACACAACCATTCTATCAAACAGATACTTTTGTGCTAATATTCATTGGAACATGTAAAAATAAATTATACAATGAAAATACACTTTTCATAGCTCTTACAGCACTTTACAAGCCGTTTTAAAATTACCAGTATAACTACAACTCCACTGTACCACCAAACTTAATATAACTAAACTGAGCATTGCTCAATCACGTTGGATACAACTCCACTGTACCACCAAACATTTGTTAACCTTCATAAAACTAACCTGAGAATTGCTCGATCACTTTCGATATATCACTTAACACCAGGCACTAATCCTAATGAGGGGCGAGATGTAGCCCAGTGGTAAAGCGCTCGCTTGACGCGTGGTCGGTTTGGGATCGATCCCCGTCAGTGGGCCCATTGGGCGAGCGTTTTACCACTGGGCTACGTCCCACCCCACGCCTGGTTTTAAATGATGCACTCCTTTTTTATGCTTAGTTTTCCCCTGATCATGTGAATATTCGGTTGACAAAACTTCATTTTACCTGGAAATTTTAAGCGGACAGTTTATTTTTTTATCGTATTTCTCGTTCCAGCCGGTGCACCACGACTGGTATATCAAAGGCCGTGGTATGTGCTATCCTGTCTGTGGGATGGTGCATATAAAATATCACTTGCTGCATTAGGTAAAATATAGCGAGTATCCTCTAATAGCCGATGACTAATGAATCAATGTGTTCTAGCGGTGTCGTTAAACAAAATAAATTTTATTTTTATCGTATACAACTACTATATTGACTCCATCTTAAAATCAAAAATAATTAAATAAATAAATGAAAAATAAACAAACTTTCATAATCAGTTCATATATCTGTGCAAAACAGACTCCAAATGACGATTTGACAAGGTCGTAAAGTATGCCCTCGTGAAAAAAAAATCAATTAATCTTGGTCCAATTTACTTCCATTCACCTAATGGAAACGCAAACGTGGATACGTTGGGTTATGTCAGATTTATAGACAGACATTCAGAAATGCAGAGGTCGTTAGATCTGTTTTCAACCAGACTGTGCTCAAGGGTCGTACTATTTACCGAGCTCAACCAAGCTCAACTGAGAGCAACCGAGAACTACCAAGCACAAGTGAACAATTACCGAAGGGGCGAGACGTAGCCCAATGGTAAAGCTCTCGCTTGATACGCGGTCGGTTTAGGATCGATCTCCGTCGTTAGCCCCATTGGGCTATTTCTCGTTCCAGCCAGTGCTTCACAACTGGTGTAACAAAGGCCGTCTGTGGGATGGTGCATAAACGATCCCTTGCTGCTAATCGAAAATAGTAGCCCATGAAGTGGCGACAGCGGGTTTCCTCTCTCAATATCTGTGTGGTTCTTAACCATATGTCTGACGCCATATAACCGTAAATAAAATGTGTTGAGTGCGTCGTTAAATAAAACATTTCTTTCCTTCCTTCCTTCCAGTTACCGAACGCAAGTATAGAACTACTGAGCGTATGTATATAACTAGTGAGCGCAAGTATATAACTACCGAGCTAATCAATAAATAGTTAATCAAGATTAACCACGAATGCAAGTTAATCTTGATGGACTAATCAATAAGGACAAATAAACACAAGTTACAATCAAAATGTGTTTAATTTGTTTAACAAAGCACACAGTGATATATAAATTAATATAAAACATAAAATGGCCATTAAGTAAGAAATATATATAATTCTGAATATGCCACACCTGCCACATTTTTCCATTAGTAGCAAGGGGGCTTTTATATGTACCATCCCACAGAGAAGATAGCACATACCACGGCCTTTGATACACCAGTCGTGGTGTACTAGCTGGAACGAGAAATAGCCCAATGGGCCCATAGACTGGGATCGATCCCAGACCAACCGCGCATCAAGCGAGCGCTTTACCACTGGGCTACGTCACGCCCCACGACAAGCGGCCGATAAATATTGTGCTATATATGGCCCATGTGGCATAACGAACAAATATTTTGACTATATATATTTTATGAGGTACAGAATGGCTTAACTCTGAAAGCACAATATTATTTGTTTATTTCCTTGTTTGTTTGTTTGTTTATTTATTTATTTATCTTCCTAGTGTGTCTTACTTCCCAACAGTAAAATGCAAACAAACACATCATGTGATTATATTTGTTTGGAAATATAGCAACTACTGTCAAGATACTTTGTTCGTCAACCTGACATAATAAACTTTAAGTTGACAATTGCAGTATCACTTTTTAAGTTGTCGTTGTTGAAAATCGCACTTTGTATTGTGGCTGGGAAAGGACATCACATCAAATCATTTAATATCTCGATCGATCGACTTACTATCACGATCGATCGACTTACTATCTCGATCGATCGACTTTCGAACTCGAGGCTTTCCGTCAAGATAGGCGACTGGAATACCGTTATAGGTTATACTATACCATATAAAATCCCATAGGCAACAACGTTAACGTTTGTGGTTAAAAACACAGTATGCAATATATCAACCAAACTATGACATTCATCTAGGTAATCATCCAACATAAATACAGGCCACGACATGTACAGGTAAACAAATTTCGTTTCCCAAATTGGAGAAGAACTAATCCCCATGCCCTCTACCCTATGAATTTGGTCGGGATAATGTGAGCAGGTATGTATACACTGTACTAAAAGCCACCCACTGTTCACATCTCTCAAGTGCACCCACTGATGCAATAGCTACGGCAACTACGTCTGTATCTGTAGCAGATCGTATTATACATACGTAGCTTTGTTGATATGCATCGAATGTGGAGGGGCATGTTGAAGCCCAAAATGTCCCAATTGGGACATCTTTGGCCGGTGCACTAATTAATGTACAGTATTTAATTAATATCATTTATATATTAGACCCTGGAAGAAGGTTTCGCAAACGGGTGGGCTTCGCGGACGGGTTACTGACGCTCCAATACCAGGAATGTACTCAAAATTGCTGGGCCGGATTTCCATGGGAAGGGCGCGCCGGGTGTGTGGGCGGGAGAGGCCTCCTACCAGGCAAACCTAACGGCCGAGACCACCTTCGCCCTAACGCATCCTGACACGGTGTTCCGAGGTGACCCATAAATTTCCAAGAGCATTCGTGAGCTTACTTTCTGTGGATGGGCCACCTATACGGATGACCACTTAAGGTCATTGCTATATAAAAATCCAGCAGTACACGAAGAACCACTAATCGTTTGACGCGGTTAAGGTTATGGACCACACAGATATTGAGATCTAAGAAACTCGCTGTAGCAACTTCATAGGCTATTCTTTTTCGACTAGCAGCAAGGGATCTTTTATATGCAACATTCCATACACAGGATAGCACATAACACGGCCTTTGATATACCAGTCGTGGTGCACTGGCTGAAGCGAGAAATAATTAAGGTTCAAGCACGCTATCCTGGATATATATCTCAGATATCTGGGTTGTCTGTCCAGGACAGTGGGTTAGTTGTTAGTTGGTTTGTTAGTGGTTGGTGAGAGAGAAGAGGGTGTAGTGGTCTTACACCTACCCATTGAGACCTTAAGGACTCGCTCTGGGTTGGAGCCGGTACCGGGCTGTGAACTCTGTACCTACCAGCCTGTAGTCCGATGGCTTAACCACTGCGCCACTGAGGCCGGTTGCTAGCAACAATCAGTTTATTCAACTTACATGGCCTCTTAATTAATTAAAAACATCACAGACTTTATATTGAATTTGAATTTAAACAGAATCGAGAACCAGTCAAATAGTTCTTGAAAGATTTTGTTGTTCGTTGTCGCTGAACGCATATCTATTTTACGTGGATAACAAGAACTGTATATTTTGTTGCTGTCTGTAATTTTAAATAATAACAAGGCACACAATATTAAACTTTATTGTTGATAGTTATATTGGTTTGCACATTTTATATAGCAAATAACCCGTTAGTTACTTCGTTTAGCACTTTAAAAAATAGTGTACGTAATTGTGTACTGTTATAACATGCCAAAGGTGTAAACGAATTGGCTAATATCACTTCAAAAAGAAACCAATCAAGCCAAATATTATATTTATAATAATTGGCATAATATCTTTAAGGGAAGTTATAAATTACATATTATTCACGCATCATTGGTGTATACCTATTATACACAAACACACGAGCACACGCACGCACGCACACACACACACACACACACACACTGACATTAAATATATTTAGTATACATCTTTGGAGTGGAAACAAAAATGTAACTGAATTTGATGATATGAAATGTTTACTGTTTCACTAAATCAAAAATTATTTTACACTAAATTGCGGTTGTATTCTTTTCTGTTTGTTTTGTTTTATTTTGTGATTGTTTGTTTCTATTGTGTAGATTCCTATATTTGTGACAAAAAAAAACACCAAAAAAAACCCCGCCACAAACATTTAACACAGAGACAAAGACATTGTCTTGTTATAAAAATGAAGGTCTAATTGGTAGTAAAATGCGACAACTATTATTATTTTGTACTATTATCTATTCACACTAAGTTAATATACTTTTATGTAGTATTAGGCACGGCGGAGCAGGGGGTGGGGGCTGGGGGTCTACTCAATCAATCCCCCCCCCTCCCCCATGTCTACATTTGATATGCGGTGTACACGAGGTTGAAACCGGTACAGGGTAAAATATTTTTTCTTAAATGGACTGCGATTTTCAGCTAAAATGAAGGTTACTAACAAAAATACTCTTTAAATCATAAATATCATGTGACACCTTATTTTTTTGCAGGTAGATTAAAACTATTATGAGGTGACATACGTTTTATGTCGGTGGGCCCATTGGGTTATTTCTTTCCAGCCAGTGCTCCACAACTGGTGTGACATAGGCCGTTGGTGCTAATCGAAAAGAATAGGTCATGGCGTGATGGCGGCGAGTTTTCTCCTTCATCATTTACGACGCCACATAACCCCCATTAGAATGTGTTGCGTGCATCGTTAAAGAAAGCAGGTCTTCTTTCCTTCAGCTAGGTCTCGCTTGGTTTCCTTTGGACAGTGGAGTCGCCAAAAGTAGACGAACAAGATATGAATACGAGTAAATGTATATGGAAACTGTGTGCTCAGTGTACTCCGTCAGCCGTATCGCTTGTTACAGCTACCTAGTCTGTCGGGGCAACATCCTGGTTTATACAAAGTAGCACGGCTGTGACAAAGACAGACATTTGAAAAGGGGTGTGTGAACGGTTATTGGGCTAACCCTTAAATGTCGACAGTACATGACAAATATACTGATGAAAAGAAATAAGGGAACACATCAAATTGTAGACCAAATTTAATTCACAACTAGCGTAGTAATGTCTGTATTTCATACCAAGTTGTAATGTGGGATTGAATGTCTGTAGTGTTGAATGTGCTGCCTATATGTTCCCAGTCAACTTCTGACAGTATGAATTGATTTTAATGCAGTCATTATTTCTTGTTGATATCTGTGTGATCCTTTATTTCTTTCCATCAGTATACTATTGGCACATTTTTTTTTTTTACATCGTTTTAGATGAAGTGACGGTCTGTTTTAGAACATAACAGAAGTACTGTATAGTATTAGTTATGTCTATTTAGTACCTATAGAAAATGATATAATGGGAATGTATATTGTAATGTTGTTGTGCCCCCCTCCCCCCCCCCAAAAAAAAAAATGTGGGGGAAAATACACACACACATGCGCGCGCGCGCGCGCGCGCATGCACATACATACATACACTGATGTCTGGATAGCTCAGAACGCATCGTGGTTAGTCTGCAATTTGTGGGCTATTCGGTGCCACAGGTTCGAGTCCCAGCAACGGCATGGGACAATTTGTGAGGCCAGAAAGGATTTAATTACCCCCTTGCGCCAATGCGTTAATATCTATGTATGTAACAGTCATGTAACTAAACGTGCTATGGCGACACTACAGAATTGACGTATGCATTCATATAAAACCAAAAATACTTAATAGTAAAGTAAAGTGTGTTATATTAACGACGCCACTAGAGGCACATGATTTTTATATCTTATCAGCGGCTATTGGACGTCAAAACAATACATGGTCATTAGACCAGGTTTTTAGCCGGAAACCCGCTTGTCGCCACATAGGCTCTTCTTCTCTTACGCAACAGGCCGCCAAGGGATCTTGTTTTGGGATTCCCACCGGCCAGGATAGCACAATACCCATGGACATTTGTGAATCCAGTTATGGATCAACTGGGTCGGTTGGCAAGTGGCTTACAACTACCCATTGAGCCTGCCGGCACGCACTCACTAAGCGGGTTGGAGTTCGGTAGTCTGGAGTTTAAAAATCCATTGCTCGACTGGGATCCGAACCCAGCACCTAACAGCCTGTAGACCGATGGGCCTGCCACGACCCACCCGAGGCCGGGGTAAACTACTTAATAGAGCAACCTTTACATTGAAAGCGATCCACGCGTTCTGGGAAAAAAAAAATCATATGTAACTAGTTGATTTTAAATAAAGGATATCCTTTTGAAAAGGAAACGGCAACCATTCATTCATTTGAATATCGACGTAAGGCTGGCTGGAATAAAGGTGTGTATGCATTGACAAAGACACGTTGTGTTACTTGAGATTAGATAATAAAGAGAGTATTACCCTTCTGTGTTCTCGGTATCGTCAATATCATCTATGGAGTCAAAATAATGGTATTATGCCAGGGTCACAGTAATACAACTTTATTCCTCAATTATAGATATTGACGATATGTAGAGAGAGAGAGGAGCGAGAGAGAGAGGAGAGAGGAGAGAGAGACGAGAGAGGGAGGACCGCAGGGAGAGAGAAGGGAGCGAAGAAGATTGTTGAGGAGAGAGGAGAGAGAGGGACGGATGGAGAGGAGGAGAGAGAGAGAGGAGGAGGAGAGAGATGAGAGAGACGAGACGAGACGAGAGAGAGAGAAGGGAGAGGGAAAGACGAAGGAAGGGAGATATCAGCCTTTGAGATTATATAATAAAGAGATTTTACCCTTCTGTGTTTCCGGTGTATTCAATATTAGATATTAGGAGTCAACCTAATGTATTATGCCATTGGGCTCACATAAATACAACGCTTTATTCCTAATATATGATATGATTTGAGAGAGAGATGAGAGGAGATGTGGGAGAGGAAGGAGAGGGAGAGGGAGATGAGGAGGCGAAAGGAGAGATGGAGGAGAGGATGGAGAGAGGGGGAGAGAGAGGAGAGAGAGAGTAAAATTTGTTTTATTAACGACGCCACTAGAGCACATTGAATTTTTATTCTGGTTCATTGTGACACTGTTGGAAGAGGAAACCCGCTGTCGCCACATATGATACTCTTTTTTCGACAGGAAGCAAGCGGACTGTGCATTTGCGCTTCCCACAGCAGGATAGCACAAACCATGGACTTTGTTGACCCAGGTTATGGATCACTGGTCGGTTTTTTTTTTTCTTTTGGTCTTGGGGGGGGCTGCAAGTGGTTACACTACCATTGAGCCTTGCGGAGTCACTCACGCAGGAGTTGGGAGTCGGGTATCTGGATTAAAAATCCCAGCATTGCCTCGACTGGGATCCGAAACCAGTACCGACCCAGACTGTAGGTCCGATGGCTTAAACAACTGCGCCACCGATGGACGGGTAGGAGAGGAGCGAGGAGAGAAAGATGAGGGACGACGAGACAGAGCGAACGACAGACAGACGATGGCTTGGTCAGTGACGTTTCTATACACAGGAACACATAGTTGAGAATCCTAATCCGCCGTGGCTTTTGATGGGCTTAACCCCCTACGCCACCCAATTCACCCCACCCCCCGCCTCCATGTGTAGTCAAATAATTAGGCAGTTTTGCGTTTGTGTAAGCCAATAAGGGGAGGAGTTGGGTTTGGTCAATTGCTCCTAAAACCTATCGTTTATGCGGTTACGACACCACCACCATTAACAATAGATTCGCGCGTGTTAGTTTGCTGTTGGCGTGGATAGGATGGGTATTTAAACAGTTAGTGAAGATGCTAGCTAGATATATAGTATAGGTTTTAATTTAACGATGCACTAAACACATTTTATTTACGGTTTTTGGGCGACAGACATATAGCTAAGGACCACACATATATTGAGAGAGGGAAAAACGTTGGAGAACACTCATGGGCTACTATTTCTGCTTAGCAGGCAAGGGTTCTGTATATGGACATCCACATACAGGGTAGTACCCGTACACGGCCTTTGATATACAAGTCGTGGTGCACGGGCGGGAACGAGGAAACTAGCCCAATGGGCTCATCCGACGGGGAATCGATACGCACCACGACCGCGAATTCGAGAGAAAGCCTTACAACTGGGCTACGTCCCGCTCCATTGAGGATGTGGTATTAATGCCAGAGGCCACAGGAAATATTGGTTTGGATTGTTTTCGTGGCTGCACTTCGAAATTCAGGGGGGGGCGGGGCGGGGGGATATAGGGTAACGCACCTAACAACATCCTTTCGGCTTAAAGTTAAATGTAACGTTATGGTCGCTCCTATGGATTCTCTTGGCCTATCTAATTCGTGGGTCGTTACCATTCTATCAAACCCTTATATCAAAAATATGCTGAGCTGTGGATAAATACAAACAATTTACGCCATTAAAACATATCTGAGCTGTTAGTAACTAATAAATGTTAGCATGGTGGTGTTCGTTTTTTAATTATGTACCATTGTGCAATGAATCCCGATACCATTGCTTTTTTTTCGCGAGGAGTTTTTGTAAAAGGTACACACAAACTTTAATTCAGTTCCGCCGTTACTTTAGATATTCAAATGATGTAAGAATATGTGGCGCGGTGTTCTTTTTGAATGGCAAATGACGTCAACTCCTTTGAAATGAATCATTTGGGATGTCCTTACATCAAAATAAAATAGGCCAAACGGGGTTTTTTGGCGTTGTCACCCTTAGTCGTAATATTGCTATTGAAATGTTTTTATTTGATGATATATGGCATGAATACATCAATAATAGAGGTGTCACCCTAGTAACGTTTGCTGAAATATACAACAACACTAGTACGTTTGGACTCGTGTATCTGTGATAGGCGAATAGCTCACCCCCCCCCCCCCACCACACACAACACCACCTGCGTCTGTAAGTTACACTCGACAAAACATACAGATAAATAGTCGAACACACTTGATGTAATCATAATTGATAAAATGATAAAATGATGTATGTTGTGATTAAACGCAAACACCTGAGACATTTAATGAAAATATGCTGACCTTTGATTAGGACATTTAATTGCTTAACGCCATGTAGATGATACATATGCTGAGCTGTGATAAAACTCAAACACTTGGACGCCATAGTTAATGATAAAATATGGGGAGCTGCGAGTGAAACTCAAACACTTTACGACATTAATTTTTAAATATGCTGAGCTGCGATTAAACTCAAACACGACGTCATTTGATGATACATATACTGCGCTGCGAGTAAACGCACACACTTGACTGCCATTGTAATAAAAAATATGCGAGCTGCGACTTCAAATCTAACACTTGACTGCCATTTAGTGGTAAACTATGCTGAGCTGCAGAATTAAAATCAAAGAACTTGACCGCCATGTAATAACAAGCTGGCTGCGCTGCGATTCAATAACTCTAACACTTGGGACGCAATTTTAGTTAAGAAATATGCTGAGCTGCAGATTAAAATCACAACAACTTGACGCCATTAGGACAAATATTTGGCTGGTTAGTGGATATACTCTAAAGAACTTGACATTTAATGGACAAATATGCTGAGCTGTGATTAAACTCAAACACTTGACATTTAATGACAAATATGCTGAGCTGCGATTAAACTCAAACACTTGACATTTAATGACAAATATGCTGAGCTGTGATTAAACTCAAACACTTGATATTTAATGACAAATATGCTGAGCTGTGATTAAACTCAAACACTTGACGACATTTAATGACAAATATGCTGAGCTGCGATTAAACTCAAACACTTGACGCCATTTAATGATAAATATGCTGAGCTGCGATTAAACTCAAACACTTGACGCCATTTAATGATACATGTATGAGCTGTGATTTAACCTCAAACACTTGACGCCATTTTTTAATAACAAATATGAAAATAGAGAATAATATATGGGAGGGTGTTAGATACCCTGATCTTACAACGAGTTGTTTTAAAAGACGAAAGCTCGTTTGAACGTTTTTAAACAATGGTGTAAAGTAATGGTATCTAACTGACACGAAGTTTATTCGGTTTAGTATCCAAAAAAAAAAACGGTTGCAAGCAGCTAATTTTTATTTTTTTCACTAAAGTATTACAGTTATCCTTTACGCACAAGACAAAGATGGTCCCTTAACAATACGTCACGGTTGTAATCGTTTTGATTGTGATTTTTTCTCATTGGTAATAGGTTTGGGACCTGTCATCCCAGGAGCAGCAAGTGTTGGTCCGAAATTTTAAACCAACGTAATGGGTTTAAAAATTAGGCTATGTGTTGTGTTGTATATGTGTATTGATGTATGTCTTAGGATGTGTAGTTGCGATTAAGTAAAAATACTTTTCTTGTTAACAACGTTTGTCTCGCATGGTAAAATG
>NW_024532843.1:0-90534 GCF_016097555.1 Gigantopelta aegis
GATCTAGGTTTGATATAGTCTGGGTCACAGTTTAAAGTCGCACTAACATAAACTTGGTATATTCAATGTTAATTAAAATCCTTACCGTCTCGACCTTTACACTTGATAAAAAAGCATTTCTAAGCAGAATCAACGTTTAGCCTTGAAAGAAAATTGTATATGTATGTCAAACATAACCAAATTGTGTAACTATCAACTCTTACTTTCATTGAAGTTTACAGCACTGATAAAGGAAATATATTACCACCAAATGGACTACATGTTCAACCACTGGTCATATAATTTGTGTAATGTTTATATATCAAACTGTGTCCGCCTACCCAGGGTAAACGATGTTAACATGATAGACGTTAACAGGTATGATCATTTACATGCATCTTTGCGTTACATACATTAAAGGACGGAGGTTGATAGTTAGTTGTAAATGGTTAGTGAAGGAAAAGTCTGTGTAGTAATGATAAACCTCCCCACTGAGGACAAACCCAGGCACCCACCAGTCTTAATATTGATGGTTTTCCTGGACAACGCCAAGGATGGCTGTTACGGAAAATAACAAAACAAGTGGCATCAGTAATTCCAACATGACGTTCAAGACAAGACAAGCGATACCACAGTCCTGAAGTACACTTAATCATGTTACTGACGTTCTTGTTCAACAGGACAGGACAACCACAGCCCTGAAGTACGTCTTAGTCGTGTTTCGGACGATTTTGTTCAACATAACAAGAGATAGTACAGTCCTTGGTCATTCGTCAATCGTTGAAACTAAAAAGTATTTTAAAATCATGAAAACGAACGTGGACACTCGTCTGTGTTACAGGCACGTGTCTGTGAATCTGAACCAACGCAGACCCTTCCTTCAGGACGAGTTGGTGCTGGGTTGTCACATCTTCTTCTTCTTGTCTGAGTTCCACCTCCACAAGTCACAGAACACAGATCCCAGTCAGACCAGTTACCCCATCCACCGTGTACTACAAAATGTATTTATTAAATTAGTCACTACTTATATCCTTCAAATTAGATATCTAATATTTATAATACGTGTTGTTTATCTTGCGAAAGAGTTTTCTGAATATTCTTGAAAACACAGTTTATCAATGTAGAGGTTTACATTGTTTAAGAACCCACCCCTCACTAGTTATGTGATTATGGGATGATATTGTACCTTTAATATATATTAGGTATTCAAGAAAATAGCACACATTTCGTAAGTTTATAAATTTGCAAATTAGAAACAAATTAGTAATCAAGTCACAGGAGTGTGTTAAAGTGTGTTAAAATTTGTTTTGTTTAGATGTATACTAACAGAGCCAGAGGAACCATACGCTACAAGTATTCTCTAACATAATAAATGTTAGTTTTTGTTTAACGACACCATTAGAGCACATTGATTTATTAATCATCGGTTGTTCGGTGTCAAACATTTGATAATTGTGACATATAGTCTTACACAGGAAACCCTCTACATGTTTCCATTAGTAGCAAGGGATATTTTATGTGCATCATCCCATAGACAGGATAGCACATACCACGACTAGAACAAAACAAAAGTGCCATCTACTATATTGGGTGCAGTTTACTTCTGTCAATACAGATCTGTTGCAATGACGCGGAAACCAAAGTTACGAATTCGCTACAGTCACATAGAGTTTGCACACAGAACGTGTGGTAGTTGTTGTTGATACTGTATGTGGCCATATGCATTAAATGAATGAGTATTCGTGTATACTGTTAACTGGCATGCTTGTATTAGGAGGAATGATATCTTCAAAAGGGGTCCTGTCAGTTCTACTATGACAGTTAGACCTAGTTGCAGGTTAACGATATACAGTTTGCATACTTATGTTCTAAACATTCGCATAGGTATATCTCGAAATAAGACATATTTACAATAAAACTAGAAACCTATTGGCAACATTCTGTATAAGTCCATAATTACATACCTATAATTTCATCACAGAAGTGTCCCTTAAATCCATCATTACAACTGCATGTGTCGTTGTTTTGTCCAGTTTCACATGTTCCGTGTTGACATTTGTTGTCAGCACAATAATTAGGAGAAACCGAGCAGTCTGACCCGGAATATCCGTCCTGACATTCACACCTGTAGCTACCTGGCAGGTTTATACAGGTGTGTCCGTTACAAGGGGAGTTGTGCTAACATTCGTCTACAGCTGTGAAGAAAATACAAATGTCAAAACATTTACAATACTACAATGGACTATATAGAGTGGCCAAGTATTTTGTTGTGTATGTTGTTATGTAGTAGTGTTGGTATAAAGTGCTCCTACTGGCAGTAGCCAGTGGGAATTTCCCTATTAGCTCAGTTGGTAGAGCACTGGACTCTCGTACTGAAAGTCTGTGCTTCGAATCCCTTCAGTGGAGGTTGATATGTTTCTGTTACATTTGGAGCCGACATAGGGACTTGATATTTTTCTGTTACAGTTGTTGTTGTTGCGGGTTTTAGCTTGGCACAAACATTCAAAATGGATTATGAACGTTCTACATTAGTGGGGAAAATAAAAAGGTAATAATGTATATCACAATTTGTTTTTGTTTTGTAGTTTTTGTTTGTTTGGTTTTGTTTTGTTTTTTATTTTGTTTTTGTTATTTCTGTCAGGATAACATTTAATATATTACATTGGTTTTTACAGCTTTACTTATTCTAATGAGCTCTGTCAGGTGCTAGTTTTGATTTAGTAAACTAATCTGGAAGTGGCAATCATCTTTGTGGCGATGCAAGATGAGTGAAATCTCCAGAAAAGGATCTCCTTGGAAGTGGCTATTCTACAGACGAGGCACTGGAATCATGGATTCATCCACTATTTTACCAAATTCTCATTCGACTCTGCATTGTTGGAGATACAGCCCTGATCAAGTGTTACGATTTTGTCGTCCAGATTTCAATTTTTTATAATGTAGGTAACATATATGTCAATAATGCTCGGACTTGTAGATGGTTTTACATGACATGGTGTAGCAAATCCAATTTTCTGCGCCAGAGATTATATATGATGGTGAAAAGTGTGTTTTATGAGAGAAAAGAAAGAAAGAAATGTTTTATTTAACGACGCATTCAACACATTTTATTTACGGTTATATGGCGTCAGACATATGGTTAAGGACCACACAGATTTTGAGAGGAAACCCGCTGTCGCCACTACATAGGCTACTCTTCCGATTAGCAGCAAGGGATCTTTTATTTGCGCTTCCCACAGGCAGGATAGCACAAACCATGGCCTTTGTTGAACCAGTTATGGATCACTGGTCGGTGCAAGTGGTTTACACCTACCCATTGAGCATTGCGGAGCACTCACTCAGGGTTTGGAGTCGGTATCTGGATTAAAAATCCCATGCCTCGACTGGGATCCGAACCCAGTACCTACCAGCTTGTAGACCGATGGCCTGCCACGACGCCACCGAGGCCGGTTTTTATGAGAGTAAAACATGCCTTCGTTCCTATCTATTGTATGATCATACTATCACAAGTGGTCGGGGTTCTCACACGGACGGTTTGTGGTGAAGATCCAGCAATCAGGTCATTGATTGATATGCTAAAGTCATTGGGTCAGTAGGAGACAATGAAGATGGAATAACAAACACCGACTTGATTGTGATATCTATGAGAAATATAGAGAAATATAAATTGAAAATATCATGTGTCTGAATGTTGTACAAGTTATTTCAATTTTTATTGACTAAAGACTATAAATAAGAACAGAACAGACATTGCTGCCCTAATACAATTGTACTTGGACATCATTATAGAAATTGTATGGTTAGTTGTTTTGTGAAACGGTTTTAATATGTGAACTATTATTATATACATATCAATGAAATATATAGATCTACGGAAACCATAAAAGTGATATTGGGTGAAATGTCATATTTTCACTGTATTGCATTTACTTTTCTTTTTTTAAGTGCATGATTAAATTATCTCCCTTTGTCTAGTTTCTTCGTATTTTATTTTGATGATCACCAATGCATCTGATCGTATTTGATTTTTTTTTTTTTTTTTTACAGTAATTTAAACAACTGTACCTATAGAAAAGGGATATGAAGTGCAATTACAATAAAATACCTAAAATAAATTGAATACGAAGTTAAATAATGATGACACAATGTAGTCATCGAGTGTAAGAATTTAATGGCGTTCGATTCGTTTTGTTTCTGGAGGATCGCTTTGTCAGGTATGTTTGCACAGCAGTATTATTAAATAAATGTTAATTCAATAATTAAATAAAGATAATTTTTATTCAAATTCCTTTCAAAAAGTCAATGGTCAAGAAAATGTGCTAGACAAGTTCCATGGGAAGAAATATGCCATGGTGTTACATGTTTTTGATAGGATAAGTGAAAGATGTTAATTAACAAAAAGCAAAAGATATTGTTAAAAATTAGGAAACATGTATATAATAAATAGACCATTTCATGGTATTTTTTCGAATATGATTTTTATGTCAACTCGTGATGTGTGGAAACCATATTTTCACTCATTGCTGCATGATGTGTGAAAATCATATTTTCACGCATTACTTGACATAATAATCGTATTAAAAAAAACCCATGAAATAGCCTCTATTTATTAACTCGTTGATGTGCTTGATATCCTGGCCCACACATGGTTTGTTTAACGTAAAAATAAAACATACCGCTCTGTGTTTGTAATGCGACTTGAAGTTTTGATCCAGATCTGAAAACCGATGATGAAACTGACTGCGTGGTTCTCGGGCTATCGGCAACTCCATTTTTATAGACAAGTCACTGTGCTGGCTCCATGTTTATACACGATGGATACATGGATCCATCTGGATGTCGGCATGTTCATGTCAGATACAGTCACTCTGTATGATCAAAACATGTATAATTCACATGTGTTAATAAATATAGCCATACAAAGACACAAGCCCACATACATACACGTTCATTCTCATACATACTTGTATTTTATGCAAATAGAAACTATGCACTTATAGACGTATATGTTATACTCAGATGAACTTTTACTTTGTCCTGTTCCAACGAATGTTACATGTCTCATATATAAAAAAAAGTTGTGCTATGTCCATTGTATTGGTTTATCCAACTAATTACCCCAAGAGACTTAACCAAGGTATATCTCGATATTGTCAATAGCATATATTAGAAATAAACAATGTACCATACAAGCCTCTATATATTATGTAAAGGTGGTGTATAAGAAGGACTATGCACAGTATTGTTTATACACATATTCCTTTAGGAAAGCATGGATATTTCATATTGTAGTATGTTTTGTTGGAACCCTAGAATAAATCCTACAGATGCACCATACATCTCTTATCATTCCACAATGAATAATGTATATAGTTGACACTAAATGTTGATATAGTGTGTGTTGAATCTATTTGTGTTAAGTTCTTACATTGACATGCACTTTCACTTGTGCTGGCAGTTCTGGAGCTGAAGACCCAGCATACGGCTGGTATTTGCCAACAGGACAAGCATCACATGGCACAACGCTGCCGTTAGAGTAATGGCCTGCTGGACACAGCTCTGGAACCGAAATTACACTTCATTTCATATATAGTGGGAAGAGTAATGTAATATCGTAAACAAGTATATTGGTATATTGTTATAAATCTAGATATATGTTACAAGCAGTCTCGTATCTAAAAGATTCAATTATTTTAATGAATAAAGTATACGTTTGTGTTGTCACTATTTTAGAATTTTGTAATATAAATATGCCATCAGTCAAAATGGTGTTCCATTGAAAGGAAAACCTCGTCTCTTATGTATTCTAGAATAAAAGCAATTATAAATCAGATAAGTAAATATTTTGGAGTCATTTTAAATATCTGTAAGGCTGGTCTGAATACTGCCGCAGTTAGACCAAACAACTATCTTTCACATTCTCGACACTACTGTGTGCAGTGCAATATAGTGTATGAATTCTACCATATAATGTAACACAAACATATCTTTGCTCCATTGTCATTCAAACTGGAAATATCGGTAACATTATTTATAGCAAATTAAGTAAAACATTATGACACAAACAATAACTTAGAGCCATGGTGGTGATGTGAAGCAATGGTTGTTAACACATACTGAACTAACCAATGCATTTGTCCTGTGTTCTTGCCCCATCGACGATTGTTTTGAAGCCATCAGGACACGGCTTACACTGGAACTGACCCTCATCTTGGTAAGTTCCAAGAGGACAGCGAACACAGTCATCGGCCATCTTACTGCACATCATACCAGTTGGACACGGAGCTGATCAATACGAACCACATTTATTTAAACATATATTTAATACCTAAAATAAGGTGAAATTACAATTTGGTGTTTAAGCTCATGTTCGTATGTTAATAGTATCTGCATTAAACATATTCATAATGCTTCCAACAAGCAAATAAATATCAAATGTAAACACTTTGATTTCTATACAATGTTTTAAAATACACTTATCTTGATATTTTTTATTGTATTGTACTTTCCCCCACAGCTCTTTACCATATGGGTTTACAAAATTAAATAAATGTTATTCTTGATGCAACTATTATATCCATATTATGGCATATACATGTACTTACCTTTTTTACACCCAATAACCGACATGTATTTTTGTGCTGGGGTGCCATTTCATTCCTTTATAAAATTTAAGTAGGCTACACAGTCAGAAATATAACTGCAATGATAACGTGGTCTCACAATAGATTGACCGATGGACTGTATTAACTTGCATGTATCCAATTAAAGTTTAGGCACGTCTCATTTTGAGCACAACTTCTGAATTCGCTAGTGCTTGTGTCCAAGGGGTAGGTGGGGGTCATAAATTTGAGGTGCAAAAAAATAAAAATCAGAATAGTAATTTAGTAAACAAAAAATAATGAACACTTATTTTAGAAATTATTATTCAATGATTGGGTACGGTTATAGAATATGTCCGCCACCTAAATACAACCATTTACTATACACTAAATAACGAATATGTAATTTTCGATAATTTTAACTACTCTGACGATTACTAAAATAAAGCCAATAACTCGAGTTAATTTCCATTTTATTTTATTTTATTTTAGGAACTTTGCGTTATTTTGTGTTTTATTTCAGGAACGGTTAGGGTTTAGTTTGTTTTAGGAACATAGGGTCGAGTGATTTTCTGTTTTACTTTATTTTAATTTAGGAACTTTGTCGGTCGATTGTTACAGAGGAGTGTTGATAGCCTACACGGCTACAGAGTGATTATGGTTAGCAAGGGGGGTTGCCCCCCCCCCCCAATAAGTCTTAATGTCCATATTTTTTTTATATTATTATTTTTTTACTAAATAAATTATTTTATTTTCTTTCTTTTTCCTCCGCAAAAAACCATGCCCCACTTTTTTTAAGAATCCCACCAAAAAATCCCTCTTTTTACAGAAGGATTAGTGGCTGACAGATTCTATAACCGCTCCAATGATTGAAACATGTTATGTCAGAATAATAACTCGTGTTACTATTATACTACAGCTATAAAAATGAAATAAATGTTTTGCATCTGAATATTTGCAGATATATTATTTCACCAACAGGATAATCAACAAGCATTTTTGAGAGTACTGCTAAAGCTAGCCCGAGTACTCTGACTGTAAGAGAGCTAGACGGACATTTGGACATAAATACGCTCTCACCAAATGTCCGTCTAGCTCTCTTACACCCGCTCCGGAGTTAGCCACTGGCGATGTCAGAGGCTAAATCCGTAGTGGGCGTGCCTGAACCCTTGTTGATAGGGGCACGTTAATAGAGTTTCCCAGTTCCCCAGCTCTCTTACAGTCAGAGTACTCGGGCTATGCTAAAGCAATACATGTCCTCTACCTGGTATCCGGACAAAATCTCACAGCACGAAATCTACCCGGAAATCTACCTGCCCCAACAATGTTTCGTATCTCCTACATTCAAGCCTTGAATCAAGGACCAAACATCCAAGAATAGTGTGTAAATCACCATAAAACTTAAATTTGATTAGTAACAATATATAATAGAGCTATTACAGTGTTTCCGTGAATTTCTTTACCGGGACCGTAAAAATTGTAACCATTAAAAAAAGGGACGAGTTCATTTCTGTGATTAATCGCAAATAAAATGCAAATGCTAGTAGTCATAAATATACTAGTATTCCACAAATACATTGTTAGAGCTCGGTGGCCAGTGAGGGGAAAACAAATAAACCATCATGATGATGATCGAATGAGAAAAAAAAAAAATCAACCAACATCGATCACATGTAAAAAGGAAAACGGATCTACAAGTCAAAACTTTCGATTTCCTTTCAAATGCAACAGTTCACTAATGAATATATGGTCACCAGCAATCTATGCCCCATCCCTGAAATGAATATACTTACAGATGTAATTTTATTAAAGTCCAAGTGAACAAAATGTTGCAGTTATTTTTGAGCATTTTTCCTTCAACTACTAAGTGACTGGTACCCAAACAGTTGTTACTCTTAACACAGTGCAGGCGTAACAAAATAAACAGTGATCAGTCTTGTCAGATCAGGGGGTTTTTTTTAAAGGTTGCACATTTTTTGTTTTACGAACTTCCAAATGTTTGTTTGTTTTTTTGTTTGTTTTTGTCCGTTTTTGTTTTTGTGGTGTTGTTTTTTTAAATTATATTTAAACATTACATAATTAAATTTGCAAGACTTGAAAGAAATTATTTTTAAATGCATTATATGATGAATGAACACAAATTTAAAAATGTACCTACATACATATACAAAAAATATTTACTTTCTTTTATCAGTCACCGAGTGATTAGTTTAGCAGGTGAATTTTTTTATCATGACCAGTAAATTTTTTATCCACTGGTCAGTATGGGAAGTCTGTTTTTTTTAAATTCTAGAACCCCTGATATACATACAGAAGTAGGGATAACGAGTATTCAATCATGGATAATTAATTTTTAAAATCACCAATCCCATGGTTAGTGGATTTTTTTTTTATTCTAGAAGACCTGGGTTTTACTTTTAGATAAACAGATAGATAACAGATAATACATATTACAATCAGTAATTCAGTAATATGTATTTGTGCTTAGTCTAATACTTTTCTACTTCTTTTTCAAATTATTGTTTTGACATTATGCAAACATTTAATAATAATAATAAACATTATTATTAAAATCCATCTTAAAATATCTCCTTCTATAAGTGTACATGACACCCTCATGTATTCCATAATGCATCTAAAAACTGGAAATTAAAAAAAAAACATTACTGGGGAGCACGCCCCCGAACTCCCCTAGCATTTTTGCACCCTAAACTATTTTGCCAACCCTCTGAAAAAAAATCCTGGGGGAAACACTGAGCTATATACAAAATTTTAGCTCAGTATTTTCAGGTATTGCACAAAAAAGAAGAAAAAAAGAGAAAGAAATGCTTTATTGAACGATGCACTCAACACATTTTATTTACAGTTATATGGCGTCAGACATATGGTTAAGAACCACACAGATTTTGAGAGGAAACCCACTGTCGCCACTTCATGGGCTACTCTTTCCGATTAGCAGCAAGGGATCTTTTATTTGCGCTTCCTACAGGCAGGATAGCACAAACCATGGCCATTGTTGAACCAGTTATGGATCACTGGTCGGTGCAAGTGGTTTACACCTAGCCATTGAGCCTTGCAACTCGCTCAGGGTGTGGAGTCGGTATCTGGATCGGGGGGGGGGGGGGGGGGGGGGGGGGACTGAAAAACCCAGTAGCTGAATCACAGGTCAATGTGCACATGCTGTTGTAGTTGTTGCCGTCAGTACAGCTGAAGTCAGTAGAATGAGCTGGAGTTTCCAATACTGGGCAGTGCTTTGCTGAAAATATATAAATTGTAATAAATAAGTAAATAAATAAATAAATAAATTAAATTAAATTAAATTAAATTAAATTAAATTAAATTAAATTAAATAATAAATAAATAAATAAAATAGATTTAAAAAAAATAAAATAAAATAAAAATAATAATAAAATTAAACAAACAACCAGTAAATAAAAATATGCACATACACATACATTAATGCCATGTAAATGCATGCGCATACGTATGTACACACATTTTTGTAACCACGCTTAACGTCAACGTTAGATTATTAACATTGTGAACTGTACGTACGTACGCTGACAGGCAGGTAAATCAGCGTTGAAGTTCTCATTGGCTTCACACGTGATGGTAGACAGTCCCTCCAGGTGATCTGTCCATTTGGTAAATATCCAGGCCAAGGACATGTCCATACTAAAATAACACAAAGTAGTCGTTTATCGTTATTTATATCTGTTTATCATAATATAATATACATATATACTTATAAATATCACCAGACACTAATAAGCCATCACTCTTAAAGAATAGACCAGATCTTGTCTCCATATTCGTTACTTCTCAGAGAGACGTGCGTTTTTAAAACTATAAAAAAAATACATTCAGTGGTATTAGAAACACCAGGATGACCAGACATATTTTGGATGTATGGAAATGGATAATCTAAACAACAAAATCTAAGTAATGTCTGATTCCAGGTCCCTTTAATAGTGACAAATACGTCGTAGTGGTTAACAACTAGGGTGTGTCACTTTAAGTGTTAAAATATCATCTTTGCTATGAATAATCTTTAACTTAGCATCAAGTACAAAGTGATTAAACTACTCCACACGTTTATTATTTCAAGTTGAATACACTTTATATTAATCATACCTGGACACGATGACGTCACCCAGGATCCCTCCATGCAGGTGTAACAGCCGTCGTATGTGACACATTCAGTGTTATGGGGTAAGCAGATGTGTCCGTATCTACAGACCGAGTTTCTTCAACAACAGCAGGAAGTTTGCAGCTCGTTGATACCCGGAGAGTTGTGCAGCCCTTATCGTGATGCTGACGTTTGACATGATTCTGCAACATGAAAGATAAATCAATCATTTGTAGTCTGTGGTATTTATTTCCTTTTTATGTTTAAATGTTAACGAGGAAAAAACGACTGTAAAACAATAGCACTGTGACAGTATATTTAAGTATTGTTCTGTTTTCACCACAGTAATATTCCTCAGTCATCCTCAAAGAACAAATTATTATCTCATTCCACTAACCTTTTAAACACAGCTACTGCTTACTGAAAATACAGTATGTTTATTGTATTTAATATTTGCACGTATATTATTAATTTAAATATAACTACAAACAGCAGCTATTATCCACTACATATTACTCACAATAGTCTGTTTGATTTCTGACAGCAAATCATCACTTGTAGTCAGCTGCACGCATAAGAGATAAGCCAAACAAAAAACCTTCGTCTGAAATAAAGAACAACAACGGTCTGCACGTGAACAAATGTTACTGGTTTGAAAATGTCCATCTCGCTCTCTCTCTCTCTCTCTCTCTCTCTCTCTCTCTCTCTCTCTCTCTCTCTTGTAACACACTCACTCACTCTGGGGTTTTGTATAGTGTTTGATTTGTAGGACATTTTAATTAAACATCCCTTCTGGTGTGACGTATAGGGTAACAGTGTGTGTGTGTGTGTGTGTGTGTGTGTGTGTGTGTGTATGTGTGTGCGTGCGTGCGTGCGTGTGTGTATTCATTCTGTTAACGGGAAAAGATATATTTTGAAACAAAAATATATCAGAAACTTTTAAAATTCCTACAAATATTAATTATAACACGCTAAATACTGGAAGTACATACACTTTGTGGTAGTGTGCTGATTATAGTAATCGTAATACTTATACAAATAATGTACATGGTGATATATTTAATATTAATGGATATGTACATGTAGATAGTAGTATTATAAATGACTAGTTAATAGAAATATATTTAAATAGGCTGGTTGATGTAATGGGGACATAAAATAAATATATAAGTTTAGAAAGAAAGAATGTTAAAAAGAGAAGTTATAGTAGGAAATTATAGTGATAAGTGATAATGTCAAAATTCACGTCAAGCGCTCGCTTGATAATTGTTTCTATTATATTCCATCAAATTACTTTCTTGACTGAAGAGTCGTTTCCATGGTGCCCATATTGTATTATACTCTTCATATTTACAGTTTTTAAAAAGAATATATTTTTCTATTTCGTATTTATTTTTTAAAAAGTTTTGAGCAGCTATTATATTTATTTCATTTTTTTCCATTTTTGTCTTGTATATATAATATTTAATGTTTATTAACAGCCAGTTTATAAATATGTCTTTTATATCGCCTATTTGTCCAAATAAAATAATTATTTTATTTAATTTTATTCGAATTCCTTTTTTGTTTAAAATCCAATTTACAACAGCATGCCACAGATCAGTCACTTTATTACAATAGTAAAATAAATGTGTTAATGTTTCTGGTGAACTGCCACAGAACGTACATTCATTAGTATCTATGTATTTAATTTTATGTAAAAAAGTATTAGTTGTTAGTATCTGGTGTATAATTCTGTATTGAAACCATATCAAAGTTGTATCTTTGAGAATTATAAAAGGCACTCTATAATAGTTTCCCCATTCTTTTGAGTCAAACGCAAAACCTTGGTTTCTACATCTTATTTGTGATGTTGGTGTAATAATTTCGTGATTTAATAGTTTATACATGTCTTTAATACCTGTTTGACTTTTAAGAATAATATTAAATTTTACCGGAAATACAGGATTAGTTAGCAATGTAAAGTGGCCATTTCTAACGTTGTCTGCTTTATTTATAAATGCCTTAATGCTGTTTATAAGCGATGAATATTCTAAAAAGTGTGAATTTACGTTATATATATTTTTTAATTTCTCAAATGTAAAGAAATTTCCATCTTCATCAAGTAGATCGTTTATAAATATTATTCCCTTTTATAAATAATTTTTTATAACAGAATGGTTTTGTATTTATTGTTATATTGCTGTTGTACCAAAATATTTGAGCTTAAAATGTCTTCTATTTTTTTCCAAAATTTGTTTTTGTTGAATTAACTCCCATCTGTATAAGACATCTTTCCAAAACATGTTTTTTAATTTCTTTCTTTTTATATTCAAATAATAATCTCCATTTATTACAAGGTCTCTATTGGATAAGTTAGTAGTAGATTCAAACAGTTTAATCCATTTTGAGTTACCTAAAAATAGTCTCCTGAGCCATGAAGCTTTTAAAGCCATCATGAAATTATATATATTTAACATTTGTAATCCACCATCTTTGAATTCTTGAGCTAATAAGACTCGTTTTATTTTATCGGGTTTATTTTTGCCAAATGAATTTATGAATAATCTATTCAAATTGTCAACTTCTTTTTGGATGGGTTTGGTAGTGAAATTAGTAAATATGTAATTTTAGGTATTATTAGTGTTTTTAATACGGTTATTCTTCCTAAGACAGTTAACTTCCTTATTGACCATAGTTTTATCAATAGTTTAATTTCATTAATTTTTGTGGGGTAATTCGCTTTAACAATTAATTGTAAATTTACTGTAAACGTTATTCCAAGCATCTTAAATTCTGTTGTATTCCATTCCAATTTCCATCTTGAATGGTGATAAACATCTTTTGAGGTTTTTTTACTGCCTATCCAAATAGCTTTTGATTTTGTATAATTTATTTTTAATCCAGATACTGTGGCATAATATTCTAATATTGTTAAAGTATTAAACAGAGACCCAGGAGTTCCATCCAATATAAAAGTTGTCGTACACTTATCTTTGTTTAACACATAGCAGCCGATCTGTATTTTTTTGCTGGGGTGTCATTCATTCATTCATGCATTCATTCATATACGCATATATTCATTCATATTAGTTGTTATCATATAATGAGTAGCGTATCCAGTGTAATAAAATGTTATGTGGTTATTTCACAGATCACGTACTTTCAGTATTTGATAACGTTGATAATTAGATGCAAATTAGATGTAAATTAATATTTTTGTATTAAGCTTGATATTATACGATTATTATCCTTATGACTTTCGGTATCGTCAATTCATATATTAGGAATGAAACGTATGTATCGTTCTCGCCAAATGCTCGCGTAATGTAAGTTTTATTCGTTCTATATGATACTGATGATACCGAAACACACACTGTTAAAGGGACATTCCTGAGTTTGCTGCATTGTAATATATTTCCGACTAATAAAATATTTCTGCGATTAAACTTTCATATTAAATATATTTTCTTGTTTAGAATATCAGTGTCTGTATATTCAATGTGTTTCTGGTTGTCTTAATATTTGTAAGAAGCCCAAACTGGATTTTGTCTTCAAATAATTTCGTACGTACGAAACAATTATATTTTAGAAAATAAAATGAAATTTAACCTAGTACAAATATTAGAACGATCAAAAACACGTCTAATATACAGCCACTAATGTTTTATGCAGAAAAATATATTTGATATGTAATTACAATCATTAAAAAGTATCTGTTAGTCGATAACATCTTTAAAATTGCAGCAAACTCAGGAATGTCCCTTTAATAACCTGACTTGTTACCTTATGACATTAAGGTAAGCTTAGTATTTTAGCTAAAATAGTTTGTCACTTTGTCTTCATGAACGGGTTAAATACTTAACGCAGTGTGTTAAACTCTTGAATAAAATATATTAGTAAGTAGAGAAAATAAATTGATCAGGCGTAGAAAATAACCCACCCTTAGCAAGTAACATAACGTGTTATGCTGTACTTCTAATACGACCAGTGGTACAGCGCTCGCTCGATGCGCGGTCGGTGTGAGATCGATCCCCGCCAGTGGCCCCATTGCGCTATTTCTCGTTCCAGCCAGTGCACCACGACTAGTATATCAAAGGCCGTGGTATGTACTACCCTGTCTGTGGGATAGTGCATATAAAAGATCCCTTGCTGCTAATCAAAAAGAGTAGCCCATGAAGTGACGACAGCGGGTTTCCTCTCTTAGTATCTGTATGGTCCTTAACCATATAACCGTAAATAAAATGTGTTGAGTGCGTCGTTAAATAAAACATTTCTTTCTTTCTTTCTTTCTTTCTAATACGGACAATAGATGTTTGTTAGCCGACACCGGACACTCAAGGCACTTATATCTTTCCTTAGCAACAGTTTCGATGAAGGCAACATTAGACACCGATCCCCGCGGATATCGTTTGTAACCCACTGGTACGTGAAGGTTTTGTAAGAATACCACCCGTAAACAATAATATCTGTTAAGCAGGCACGATAGCCACGACAAGGCAATCGCTGGTTATTTGAGAAAATAAAAGTTGCAGTTAGGTTTTAGAAGTTTTAACATCTACAAGAAATTAATATGTAAATTAGCATGCATGTTTTGAAAACGATGCACGTATTTCGCACCCATTTTAAAACAAGAAAACAAAATCTAAACACGATCAACAAAAACGACAACAGCAACAGCACTAAAACGGAATGTTATCAGGATATGCGGTTTCAAAACAACTGGGGGGGGGGGGGGGGGGGGGGGAATCTCCAAAACAAACAATTATAGCAACAAAAATATAATAACAAGAAACACATTAATTCCGGTTTCCTCTCTGTCTGTCTGTTGACATCAAATGGCCGTAGTTAAAAATGTGCTAAGGGGTCATTAAACAAACTTTCCATAACTTTTGTTATTGTTATCGGAAAAGGACACATCAAAATAGAAAATGCACTAACTTTTAAACATTAAGTAAAACACTTAATACAAATTATGAAAGTAGCTTAAATAATTTGTTGTTTTCAATTTATAGAAATATGTTATTTTGTTTGTTTTGTATAACCCGTTTAATTTTCTAAATTTACGTTTTTATTTAGCTATTTATGATTATTATGATTATTTTACTATATTATATTTATTTTGTTTAATAATAAAAACTATCATTATTTTTTTTTAATTATTGTTATTGTTGTTATTATCATTATTATTACTATTTATTATTATTATTATTATTATTATTATTATTATGAGCCTTTCCTGTCACCAATATATAAGAATTGTTTCTCATTTTTTAGGAATTTATCGATGTATAAAAGTCACAAATGGTATAAAATCGCGTAGCGTAGCGAAGCGATTTTATACTACATTTGTGACTTTTATACATCGATAAATTCCTAAAAAAATGTGAAACAATTCTTATAATTACAAACAGTACAAGAAGTGTACCTTAAAACACTCAAAAATAATTTCTTTCGTTCTTACCATCAACCATGTTCTGTAAATAAGCGTAGGAATACATGTATACATACTATTGGAAATTGTCCGCTAAAAATAAAAATAAGTATTGAATCAACAAAAACAATTTCATGTGCAGATTTGTCTTGTGTTTTTCTATCGCAAAGTGACCTTGATATTAACTTTTGTTTACGTGTAGTGACTGTTGGTGTTGTGCGGTTATTTCGATCTTGGTCTTCCGTGATGACGTACTTTTATGAGGTTTATGGAAGGATAACGCTTGGTTTTTTTAGTGACGTCAGCCAATCAGAATACAGTAAATTGTATAAATTCGGAAAGTCTGTAATCATATAATTATAAATGCGCAATAAGTTACTTGGCTCCTGTACAAGATTATTTATAGGCGTGACATATCGTCGTATATTACCTCTCAGTTCTGTGATAAAAGCAGTTCCCGGAGAACGTAATCAATCACTGTATAGGGTATTGTCAATGACGTGCGGGTTTTCCCAGTTACATTCAATAACAAAAGCCTATTGATCAAGCTCGGTGATTAAATATATATGTATATATACTGAACAAAATAAGAAACTTCCGCTAACTTTGCTTGAACATAACTTGATGAAAACAAACCGGGGGAATAATTGTTATATATGCGTTTAAAGAGTGTTCCATGATGCATCGTTTGGTGCAGAAATCATGGCCATAGGTTAACAGAAACTGGGAGAAATTTTGACCAAGTGTGGTAGGGGTTTAAAAAAAACACACTTAATAACGGGTATGACCACCTCTTGAATTGACCACTGCAGTGCATCGCAGGTGCATAGAATTGACTAAAGTGTTGATTTCTGCCTGTGGAATATTGTTCCATTCCTGAATGAGCGCTTGACGAAGTTCGTTGACGTTAGCGGTTGGGTTGGGACGACGCCTCAATCGTCTGTCCAGACTATCCCAGACATGCTCGATGGGGTTGAGATCAGGAGTTTTAGCGGGCCAGTTATCAACGAAATCAATGTTATTTGTCCTAAGAAAATTTACAGTGTCTCTAGCTGTATGAGAGGTGGCATTATCATGCTGAAAAATCGAGATGTTGGCGTTGTTATGGAACAGAGGAATGACGTGATGAGCGAGAATGTCATCGCGGTAACGTTGAGTATTTAAATTACCATCAATGACGATTAGTGGTAAACGATAACCATGGGCAATGGCTGCCCAGACCATGACACAACCCCCACCCCCGAAACGATCTCGTTCAAGAACACAACAGTCAGCATAGCGTTCATTTCTCCTATGGTAGACGCGCACCCTGCCATCACCATGTTGTAAAGAAAATCTGGATTCATCCGAAAAAAGAACGGTATTCCAGCGTCGCCGTATCCAACGAGTGTGTACACGTGCCCAATTAAGACGATTTAGACGATGACGTTGCGTTAAAACGCACCCGACGTAAGGACGTCGTGCATGTAAACCGTTCTCCCGCAGACTATTACGAACAGTTTGCCCACTGATTCGGTTATTATGAAGCCCAGGTGTGTTAGCAGCAGTAGCAGTGGCAGTTTGGAATCGATTGCGCAAATGCGTGTTCATGATATAGCGGACTTGACCACGCGTTGTAACACGCGGACGTCCACGACGTGGCAAGTCGTTGGTGCTTCCTGTTGTTCGAAATCTTACGCGAAGATTTCGTATCGCTCGACTATAACTCCCAACATGCCTTGCAACGTCTTCTGTCGACATGCCAGCATCAAACATGCCAATCGCCCGTTCGCGTAAATTATTGGGTATTCTTGGCATACTAAAAATGCTACAATGTGAAAAACTTTTTTTTTTTACAAATTATGAAGCGTTTTCGTTCACTTGACAACAATGTTAGTAAAACAAGTAAAACAAATTGACCGAATACTACACGGGACATGTCGAACCATGCATGCACGTGCAAACTGAATTTCACGTTGTCGACGATTAACAGTGCAAAAATAATCGATAAATTCATGAATTCTGATAATACAGCTCAAGGCTAATACTACCTATATATTTTCATTACACAATGAATTCTTTAACACAACAAATACTATATGTACAAATCGGAAGTTTCTTTTTTGTTCAGTATATACGTGTGTGTGTTTCGATAGCATGCCTCCACATGACTCTGACTACCTCAACTCTGCCACAGTATCTCCCAGGAACTAAATTAATTTTCCAGGGTCATACCTCAGTTTAAAATAATAGGTAGGGGAGGTAATACAGTAAAACGAATCAGGGACCACAAGATCTCCTTCAGTCGGATACAAAAACTCATTTCTAAACGAACCTGACACTTTTTACCACAGAAGCGTCGAGGAGGCAAAGGAAACGGAACATTGGACGATGCTGCCACACCCCCCCCCCCCCCTCTCGTTTAAAGGCGAGTTAATGTGCATGCCCCCTCCATCGCCCAGCCCGACTCTCGCATCTTTCGACACCTATGTAGTAATGTGTTGGGACAATTGCGCTGCCCCATGCTTCCCCACTGGTTTGATCATGTTCTTATGGTGAATATAAGCGCCAGTAGCGTGGGGGGAGGGGGGGGGGGGATACGTGGGCCATGACACCCCAATCAAACGTCTCTTTTTTAAACTACTAGTATTAAATTTTATAAAATCATACATACATACATACTTACATACATACATACATACATACATGCATATCTTCAAAGGATCGTGAAGCGTCCTATTAACGGGAAAATGGCTACAACGCACACGCATTGTAATCGCACGATCAATTTGATTATTTGATCTATTACCTTATTCAATTAACTACAAATATCAATTAATAACATGTTTATAACCTTACAAGTGTATTCCGTCGATAGATAAAACACATGCCACAGCTGAATGTATACATTCCAAGGCCTGAATCGGAAAGTGTCCTATAGGTAAAATGGGCTTCCATAATTCGTTTTTGTTGAAAGAATACGTACGTCACGTGACCTGACCCAAAGATGAAAGCAGACGTGACAGTGAAAGGATTCTTTCGCTGTTGACAAGTGCTGATTATTTAGATGCAGGTAGGTATTAATATAGCATATGATTTTAATCGATGCTACTATTTTAAATAACGATCGTGTATTATGCATTTTGTATAAAAATAATTTTTTACCTTTTTTTTTCCTCTCTTTTTTTCTTTATCGGTAGCAAGTACTTCCTGGTTCAGAATTATTGTGTTGTCAAAGTTCACGCGCGCGCAGATTCGAAATAAACAAGCCGTACATAAAATAGGACGCTTCTTGACTTAGGACGTCTTTCGATCTTTAGCGATACATACATACATACATACATACATAGGGTGGGTCCCCCCACTAAATGGACCAAAAGAACATACCTTGAAAATAGATGCATTTAATTTATCCTAAAAAATAGTTTATTATGGATTCCCGCACAGTAGAAGTATTTGATCCTCAACGATGAAGAAATATACATGTGTAAGGCAGAACCATATATTGCGCTCACAAAACAACCAACTACACAGACATTTACAACTTTATTTGTCCTATTTAGTATTAAAAATTAAATTAATGGAATTACATGTATGCAGTAGCAAAAAGTCTTACAGTTTTAGAATGAACAAGTAAACGTTTATATACTACTACTACTACTGATGCTACTACTACTACTACTACTACTACTACTACTACTACTACTGATAATAATAATAATAATAATAATAATAGCAACATTAGCAGTAGTAGTAGTTTCTCTCTGTGTGTTTGTATGTGAATATGTATGTGGTGAGCCATTCCATGGCATTGTTTTCATTTATATACTAAATTCATGATACTATAAACATGTCGTGCCTGTTTCGGGTTTTCTTGGTCTGAAATATGTCACTTCAAAATCGATAAGTAAATATGTCAGGACGTTATTAAAAATGGACACCATCCTTTTTAAACAGACGTTACATCCAAAACAGCTTTCCTGGGGTTTTTTTTTAAATATACTGTTTAAGAGAATATCCAGTATACATCAGAATGCAATAGAACATTTTACTAAGACATTATTATTATGATTATGATTATTATTGTTATTGTTGTTGTTGTTGTTGTTGTTGTTGTTGTTGTTGTTTATTGTCTCAGATCACAAACATAGCAATGTCAAGGATGGTAGTCTTGAATCACTGATGTACATATAATAAATATATAGCACATATATCTACGCACGGATGCCTAGATAGCTCAGAACGCATCGTGATTAGTCCGCAATTTTCGGGCGATTCGGTGCGACATGTTCGAGTCATGGGACAATTTGTGAGACCAGAAAGGACTTAATTATCCCCTGCGCCAGTGCGTTAATATGCATGTATGTAACAGTCAACATCGACATACATGCAATATATAGATATTCATACATCAATACATACATACATACACATACGTACATACATACATACATACATACATAACAAAAATGCACCCAAGTAAGTGGGTACTGAAGATATTATTCTTTGTTATTTGTTATGTACTATTTAGTATGTATCTATTTGTCGAGTTCGCTTACACAGCTTAGAATGATATGTATATCAAATACTACTGATGAAGCAATACTTGTTTATGAAGAGAGGAAAGTAAATTATAAAATTTTAATCAATTGTCGCCATACAAAAAGTAATGTTCTTATACAATAGTCATATAAAGTACTTACAGCTGAGTTACGTTTATAACCAGAAGCCATACTATCCACACAATTGAATCGCCTGATTTTGACACTGGTAATTTTATGCAATTTAGCATACATTGAATTTTCATACATTTCTAAATTAAAATAATGTGCCGCTTATTGGATACCAGTTATATCTTCATGGCCATCTGCTTTAATTGGAATTTAAAACATGAACCCCAGTCAGTAAACAAATTGTATTTTTAATTTTTAAACAGTTTTGCTTTCTGTTCATCGTTAAGTGAAAGACCATGTGTATACAATGTTGATGATTGACTATAGCAAGAATCTCCATATTGTCCATCCCACCGCAAACACAGTTTTTCAGACTATGAACTTTATTACAAGTTATTTACTTCTTATCCGATTAATTTGTATATTGCACACAAACATAGATGTTGGTTTTGGTTTTCTGTGGTTTCTTTCTTCTTCTTTTTTTTGTTATTCCAAAGCACGTTTGCTTTTCTTCTTTCGTCAAATCAACCTGAAATTATTTACAAAAAAAGCCTCCAAAAACCATTTTTTTATAGAATGATGGGACGGACTATAGATTTGTATTCTCCGAACCAAAGGTTGTCTTCTACATGTACATGTATGTTTATCATCCTCCAGTGAAAGGAATGTCGGTGTATATTTCAATTAGTATTCGGACACCAGGCCCGTACGCGGGGGTGGGGTGGGGGGGGGGTGGGGGGGTGGGGGGCAGGGGGTGTTACTAAAAGTCCACTTTTCTCTATTAAATTTAAATAACGTTACGTAATCGTTGTTGTTTTGAGGGGTTATTTTTATGTTGAGGTCCCATCACGAGCAATTCGCACCCACCCATTAAAAATCCTGCGTACGGGCCTGGACACCTACATTTTTCAAGGAATAAACGTCAAGATTTCAGTAGCATATTGTATGTTTAGTTTTCCTACCAGTTTGGATTCACAAGCTGGAACATTTAGCTATGCAATATTCTTCAAAGTGGTGGATTATCAATATATGTAACCGACATTTTACTACAAGCTATAAAAACATAGATAGTAGTATTTTTATGTGTAAAGAAATCGATAACATTCAGACATGCACCCCCGCCAACCAACTTGTAGTTTTTTCTGCTATAGATTTTCGAGGTGAGGGCAGAAACAGTGGACAAAAGCAAAACAAGAAACAACTCAACCCCCCCCCCCCTCCACATACACACACGCACACAGACACACGCAAAACAAAACAGTTCTTTCTTTTAGGTATCTAATCGATTTAGCAGTTTTCACTATATAGAGATATCTAATACATTCTTTTGTTTTATCTTTTCTCAGTGTAATCAGCCATCTAGAATGTCCTATCCTTGCTCAAAGTCACATCCTGGCTTAAACATTGAGGTGACTATTTTAATCGTTTATTACAACCAATCATCAGTATACCTTTACGTCACACCAGCCAGGACGCGACATTGTAGGGGCTTACATTTTGAAAATTATTTTAAAATACTAATTATGATATAAAAAGGCAATGTAGTATTTTTATATGCAATATATTATAGAAATGCTATCATTATACATGTATATAATACTAGTATTTAAATTTGGCTTTGCAGTAATGAAATACTACAAAAGGAAAACTCACAACCCCCCCCCCCCCAAAAAAAAAAAAAAAAACACACACAAAAAAACAACAAAAAAAACAAAATCAACAACAACAACAACAACAAAAAAGCCAATGTCACACCCTGGCTTACAATTTTGTTGACTGTCAATAAATCCCATGAAACATAATTAACTAGGCAATAAAAATATGTTTATATACTTAGGGATGTTAACTTTAAGCTGAAACGTAACTTTATAGATAAGTTGAAAATGCAATACCCATGAATCAAATACCACAGATTAGTGTGTGTGTGTGTGTGTGGGGGGGGGGGGATGGGGTGTGTCTGTGGGTGTGTCTGGGTGTGTGTGGGTGTTTGGGTGGATGCGCGCGCGTGTGTGTGTGGGTGTTATCGCTTTCCCCTTTTTACAAGGGTTCTACTCCTCTACTGCACACTGTCACCTTTGCTCTCTTTCTTCAACTATGTTGAGGGGCGAGATGTAGTCTAGTGGTAAAGCGCTCGCTTGATGCGCGCTCGGTTTGAGATCGATCCCCATCAGTGGGCCCATTGGGCTATTTCTCGTTCCAGCCAGTGCACCACGACTGGTATAGCAAAGGCCGTGGTATGTACTACCCTGTCTGTGGGATAGTGCATATGAAAGATCCCTTGCTGCTAATCGGAAAGAGTAGCCCATGAAGCGGGTTTCCTCTCAATATATGTGTGGTCCTTAACCATATGTCTGACGCCATATAACCGTAAATAAAATGTGTTGAGTGCGTCGTTAAATAAAACATTTCCTTCTATCTTTAACTATGTTGAATGTCTGTCTGTCGGCACAGCAGTTTTAATATTAATATGATAAAAACTCGCTCATATTGAACATAAACATATTTTAAGAGCTATACAATACAATACAATACAATACAATAACTTTATTTCCATGTTCATATATGTATAATAAAAACATAGTCTGGTTACCAGCAAAAATAAAGTACATAAAATATTAAACGCTAACATCAAAAAACTAAACTATAACTCTTGTCTAATAAAGTACATGTAGTGTAACAGGTTCTATTGTCTTTTGTCTTTTCTTCGATATTTGGTTAATTAAAATAAATAAATATTATTAAGTGGCAGGGGGTCTAGTTAGAAGACTAGTTCGTGCTGTGTCCAAATCTGAGCAGAGTTGTGCGACTGTAATGAGTTGTGTTTTAGGGCAGTTGATGATATAATAACATTTTTCGTATTTATTTAGTGTTTGGAATATTGGGAATTCTTGTGCGAGTATAATAAAATATTTTCTTCTGTTCGTTTCTAGCTGTTTGCAGTCCACGAGAAAATGTGCCTCATCTTCCACTGCCTCTTTGCAAAGCTTGCAGAGTGGGTCTTTTCTGAGAATATTGTGATACTTGCCTCTTTCGATTTCGAGGCGGTGTGCACATATTCTAAGTTTAGTTACATGTCTTCTTAGGTTACAATTATTTAATGTTTCGAGGTATAGGGCAAGTTGATATGGTCGTACTATGTGTTTATAATATAACAGTTTTTCGGAGTCTTTTAATTTTTGTTTAAAGTATTGCCTGTAGTTGTGTTGTAGTTTTTCAGTTACTATTATCCTGTTCAATTATTTAGACCCAAAGTTTTTTGCAAATGTTACGTTTATTTCCTATTCGATATTTGTTTTCTTTGCATTTACATGAAAACAAACCCAAACCCCGACAGGTTTATATACAAATCATCATATAAAATGCACGAAGTTGACTTAATTCCACTTTTTAAAAATCTCTGTGTGTTCGGAATGCACGTTATTTCTCCTATAAATAACTAAGGTCATTTGCATATCAAAAGCATCATTCTATAGTGCGTTTCAAACTAATGTTCGGTTCTATCGTCCTATCCGCACAAATCGTAGTATGACCTATATTTAAGAAAATATCTGTAAACATGAAGCAGGCGCGGATTCAGGTGGGGAGTTCAAGTGACAAAACCTCAGTTTGAAAAAAAAATATGTATCAAATATTATAATTATATTGTGGAATACACAAGCGCGCGCGCTGAAGGGAGAGACATACATACAGAGAGAGAGAGAGAGAGAGAGAGAGAGAGAGAGAGAGAGAGAGAGAGAGAGAGAGACGTCATTTATGTAACGACGCACTCAACATATTTTAATCTATGGTTATATGGTTATAGGGAGAGAGAGAGAAGAATATGGTATGCATGCGATTGGTGGAGGTGTGACCCTCTGCACAACCCCAACCCCACTTAAGGCTTCTTTTGTATATGGAGCGGGACGTAGCTCAGAGGTAAAGCGTTCGCTCATGGTAGGTCGACTGATCGATCCCACATGGTGGACCCATTGGGTTGTGTCTAGTTCCAGCCTGTGCACCACAACTGATGTATAAAGGCTGTGGTATGTGCTATCCTGTCTATAGGATGGTGCATATAAAACGTCCCTTATTGCTTATCAAAATTGCTTATCGGAAACAGTGGCCCATGTGGCGGTAGCGAGTTTCTTTCTCACTGTCATAATGCTCCTTAACCGTTTTGTCTGACGCCACATAAACGTATATCAAATGCGTTGAGTGTGTCGTTAATAAACATTTCTCTCGTATGTATGTGTAGTCTATATGCATTTCTAGTCGATTAGTTTATAGGTTGTTAGGTTATTTGATAGTGAATGATATGGAAATAAATTGTTTTTGGTGTTAAAGAGTTCATGCATACATTAAAGTAATACTCCTGATGGGTATGGAGAAATAACTTAATCAGTCGACAAACTCATTTCTTCATCACTATCTTCGTTAAGGGGGACTATCACAGGGGGTATTTTTATTTCTTATAAAACTATTTTGTTTTCTAAAATCTTCTTCGATCTTTATTACATGTTTAACTGCGTCAGAGAAGTGTGTAGGTGTGACAGAGTTCAATGCATGTGCAAGTTCTCTCCGCACCGTGGTCATTTTACCATCATTATGACGAGCTATGTGCCCTTTGACTTGACTCCAGATCAGTTCTATCGGATTGAGTTCAGAATGTCTTGGCGGCAGTCTTAGACACAAGTGCCCATGGCGTTCAGCAATATCATCAGTAACAAATTGCTGTGCACATTTGTTACTTTTCACATTTCATAAAGAACTGGCTTTGTCATGTTACTCTCAAAAGGTATATTTTTGTTTCGTAGCCACGACTGAATTTCTTCCTTTTTAGCGTTTAGTGCAGGACATCGTGTAATCTCAGTTAATTTGTTGTGGTAGCTTGCGTTATCCATGACGATAACAGAAGGTTCTGGTGAGAAGGCATAAGTTGTTCTTCAAACCATTTGATGAAATTGTCATGATTCATCTCACCATGATAGTCTCCGTCTGTGTTTTTTAGCCTCAAAGATCAATTCACAGCCATCTATCAATCCATATTTATCACAGCCAGCATGACAAATAATAAGTCTTTTTCCCTTCCCAGTCACCGAACAGAGTTTAGGAACTCTATCAGCAGCGTCTGATTTCGGCAGGTGATTGGCGGTACTTGTGCCCGGGTGGATATCTGTCCAGTGGTGGGATGTTATGTGGTTGACATTCACCCAGGTCTCATCTTGATAAATACCCCTGTTCTCGTAAATTGGATATTTCATGGAGATAAGACAGTCTCCTGTCTGATATATTGGCGTCCTCAAAAATCACTTTTCCGGTTGTAGACATATGTTGGTATTTAAAATCGAGGTCATGGAGTGTTCTTCGTAAAGTTGATATGGATATGTTGATTCCACATTCCTCCCTTAAAGCCACGTTAATCTTATGTAATGTAGGTAATTCGCCCTCTCTATAAAATCTGTATACTCGTCGTCTAATAACATCTTTATCAAATAAATCGATGAGTTTTCGGTCGCGTTTTTTAACAGTGATTTCTGTGCTCGGATTCGTAGAGCTTAGATTTTTCAGTTCTTTTTACTGTTGAAACCAAAACTTTAAGTGCAGAGGCAACTCGATCGACAATTCGATAAGAAGCATACCTAGGTCTAACGCGCTGATATTCATCTTCACAATAATCGAAAACGTTCTTAATACACGATTTTACATCAACTGAAGTGTTTTTCGATTTACCCATATTTTTCCTCAAATAACAATAACAAGAATGTCGACTAATACATTTTCAATGAATTTATATACCCTACCTAACTTGTATTTTACGTGGTTTACACATTGCTACAATAGCACGTGCAATCATAGATCGAAATAATGATGTTATTGACCAAGCAATGCTATCGTATTTTGGACATTCAGGGCTGTGTCTGCGGGATGAAAAAGTGGTTGAACCCATACGAGTCCGAACAATAGCCCTTTGGTTTTTCGCATTACAAATGTAACACCCCCCCCCAAACCCCAGCCCCTAGCACCACCATAAATACTATATATATATATATATATATATATATATATATATATATATATATATATATATATATATATATATATATATACACGTATGAGTTCCCAATTTAGAGGCAAATTAAATAAAAAAATTATTATTATTTGATGTTGGCGGCCTTTGACATTTTTTATCCCCCCCCCCCGGTCTTCTGGGTCCGGCCCTGCATTAAATTTATTTATAAATTTGGAAAGCACATTCCTGCGGTGTGTGAGGTGATTTGTGTTTATTACTGTGCTACACCTCAGTTGTGTTAGGTTAGGTATGGTATGCTAATATATAATTGATATAATAAAATAAAAATACATAATACATTAGCTAAATTGATTAAATATAATGCACCTACAAGAAAGGGTTACATGTTCTGTTTGTTTACATCTATGTTTAACGGAAAGATTAGACAATGCTGTTACACACTGCAAAACAATAATAACCTTGATTTAGTGAAACAAGCTATAATGGCCTTCACGTAGCCTCAGATCCCAATCTTTTGATATGCAAATGACCTTAGTTATTTATAGGAGAAATAACGTGCATTCCGAACACACAGAGATTTTTAAAAAGTGGAATTAAGTCAACTTCGTGCATTTTATATGATGATTTGTATATAAAACCTGTCGGGGTTTGGGTTTGTTTTCATGTAAATGCAAAGAAAACAAATATCGAATAGGAAATAAACGTAACATTTGCAAAAAACTTTGGGTCTAAATAATTGAACAGGATAATAGTTTGTTGAGAGTTTTCTTGTTTTTTGGTGTAGTGTCAATAGCTGTTATGTCGATGCAGTTTTTCTTAAGCATGTTTGCTGTGTAGTTGTGAAAGCTGTTTTTGTTATTGTTATCGAATAGCTTGCTGTATTGAGCTGCATCAAGTAGAAGTGTGCGTTCTTGAGGTAGATTTTGTAGATGTGCCCAGTAGCTTATAATTTTCTGATTTATTTCATTTATTAGTGGGTATCTGCCTAGTTCACTTTTACATGCAATATTGGTTGTGTTTCTTCCTACCTGTAAGTTGAATTTGCAAAATTTTATATGTACTTTTTCGAAATGTTCCGATTCTAAAATGTCTAGTAGTTTATTAGGGTCATGTATTTTCATCTTATTATTTAGTTCAATGCCCCAGATTTCACAGTTATAGAGAAGGATCGGTTTGATTAGGGTGGCGAATAGTTTGTTATATATCTGGGGAGGTGGAGGTGATCCAGAAAAGGATTTTTGGAGTCTGAATAGGGTTTTAAGTCCTTTAGTTGCAAGATCTGTTTTGGTTGTACTTAAGTTTCCATTGGTGTTAATGGTACAGCCCAAATAGATATATGTGTTTTGTGTCTGTTCGATTTGCTCCATGCCTTATTGAAATGCTACATGTTTTGGTTTTCCTTTCTGTATAACCATGGAGTTTGTCTTTTGTAAGTTGACTGATAAGTGCCATTGTTGGCTATATGTGTGGAGTTCGTCTAACGCTTTTTGTAGACCTTGTTGAGTTTCTGATACAAGTACTAGGTCATCTGCCCATAATAAATGCGGCACTCTTTCATTTAGTAGGTGGGGCGAGTGGCAGTCGCTGGATACGAGTATATATAGAGGATATATGCAAAATATAAACCGTGTATAAGTTAATTCCATTTTTAGTAATTCACAGTATTAAAGTCGCCACCATCGGTAATATGCAGTGGCGGATCCAGAAAATCCATTGGGGGGGGGGGGGGGCAGTGACATGAGGTGGAATTATAACTATCCGCCTCTGATATGACATCATCATGATATTAGTTTGACGTCACGCATTTTAACTAAGTCTTAGAAAACATTACGCTCAGTTATACAGGTCTTGTTGGCTTGTAAATAAATGATCGATCCACAGTAACACATTACCTAGAGACATTGCAAATTTACATACCATTATTAACCGGGTTAATACATTAAAGTATCACCGATGTTTATGACATGGATATCTTAGGTTCGTTACAGGATAAATTATTATTTATTAGAACCACATCGCGTATAGATTAGAAAGATATTAAGTACATGCACAGGTGATGCGCCAGTTCCGGATCACTTCAAACAAAATTGTGAATTCTGTCAACATGCGCGCGTATGACTTTAAAAGAAATTCTTGGTAATAAAGATAATCAACCATATAAATAAACAGTGATATAAAATGTGAATTTAGGTAAACATTTGGCACCAAAAACAGTGTTGTTCGAGCTGGCGTACTTACGCCAGTTGCGGTTCACTTTGTCCAGTTCCGGATCACTTTCGAAAAATAGATGCTTACGCCTTCAAAAACACAATTTCCAACATGTTAGCACTTTCAACACGTTCGTGGATCCTGCCGGACATATTTTATGATCATTTGCAACTCCATAGGGTTCCCATCCCCCTGATTACGCCCCTAATTAGCAATTTCTAAAATCGATTGAAAATCATCGATGGCGTCCCATGACGTCAGCTACACGGGGCGTGTGTCAAAAGTAAAGGTGCGCGATCCTTATTTTCGTTGTGTACTTTCAACAAGTTGAATTATATTTGATTTTTGGCATTCTAGTATATAATAATAATAATAATTAATATTATTATTACGAATAATAAATAATTGTTTTCATTTATTATCGTATATATCAATAATGATAATAATAATGATAATAATAATAATAATAATAATAATTATTATTATTATATTGATGACTTTTAAAAGTCACATTTTCTTTGTGAAAGGAACAAAGGCTGGAAAATAGAAAGAAATGACATAGCAAAATATCAACTCTGGGACTGTTTAGTATTTATCATAATACAGGGGTGGATTATGCTTTAGGCGGGGTGGGGTGGGTCCGAAATTATAAATTTTACAGGTTATCTACGTGGTGGGGGTGGGGTTTTTTTTTTAGCCGGATATAATCCGCCCGTTTAAATATTAAAATTAAGCAAATAATTTTGAAGCAGGACGGTTAGACCCCTTGTTAATAATGATATATATTAATATAGTGACACACACTAAACAGTCACAAAAGTGGATTATTAATTATTATTTCTGACGTGTTGTTCCATTTGCCCTTTTCTGGTTAGTCTCCCACCCCCCGCAAAATAATTCCTGGATCTACTCCTGAATACAGAATTATTTTCAAGGACGGTCTAAAGGCTAGGGCTAGCTCAGATTGACCGTGTGAATACACAGATCAGGTAGCCTACAATACTCTGAACGTTGCTTACCGCACGCCGCCTGAACGTGATGAGTCACACACCAGCACAGATCGTTTTACGCTTTGTCATCTGTCGGCTCTCGATGGCAGGACGCACAGTACCCCACTAACATTCAACTCTTTCATAACACGCAGGTTTACCTCAGTCTGGTAGACCAGGAAGCTATTTGTTGATCGCACCACACGGGTGAATTCAAGGTGCGTGTGTGGGGGGGGGGGGGGGGGGGGGCGGGGGGGGGGGGGGGGGGGGGGGGGGGGGGGGGGGGGGGGTTGGAGGACATTCCCCTCACATGGGTAATACTAGTAGGTCGTTTTGTCCAATCACAGATTTTTAAATTACTTAATTTAATTTGTGTTTAAACGTTTTTGGGGTGTAAAATATAATTTTCGTCTTTCTCGTACGCACCAGGATTAGATGAACGGATCCAAAGGGTGGGTGATGGAGAAATGCACACTACCCAAACGTCGAAGTGCCCCCCCCCCCCTTCCCAAAAAACAACAACACACACACACACACAAAAAAAAAAAAAAAAAAAAACCAATGAAAAAAAATCAATAAAACAACAACAAACAAACACAAAAAAACTAAACAAATCCAAAACAACATCAACAACAACAAATAAACCCAGTATGGAGCGAATGAGCTCACACACACACACACACACACACACACACACACACACACACACACACACACACACTGACAGATACACATACATATATACATACATACATATACATGTATACACACACACACACACACGCACGCATGCATACACATATACGTATACGTATACATATACGTATACATATATGGATCATAGTGGCATGTGTGAAGCTGGCATGAACGTCAACAATTATTATCACGGTCAATTTATAAATGATATGATTTTTTGTTTGTTGTGTTTTGCCCTCTGTGTATAACATCACAGTCGTTTTTAATTATGTACTGTATTGTCTGTCTTTCTGCCTATCTCTCTCCCTTTGTTTAGATCTGTTTCTCTCTCTCTCTCTCTCTCTCTCTCTCTCTCTCTCTCTCTCTCTCTCTATATATATATATATATATATATATATATATATATATATATATATATATATATATATATACTGGAAATTGAAGCCTTTTCAAACGAAGTTTAAATATTTGCTTACGGCAAGAGTACCCTGAATTAATCCATATACTATTTAAAGTTTGGCAATCAACCAACGTAAGACTCGGTTATAAAGTTATTTAAGACGGCCTCGCGGCTGTTCCTACTATTACCGCATATCTGATACAAAATAGCGTTCTAGTTTTAATTGTTTGTTCTTCTGATTTACTCGAGGAGCTTTGTTCAATATATATTTGTTTATCAAAGGAAGACTTCATTTTCATTTCATTTTAACATATTTTCGTGCTTATATCCAATTAAGGTTCAAGCACGCTGTCCTGGGCATACACCTCAGCTATTTGGGATGTCTGCCCAAGACAGTGGGTTAGTAGTTAGAGGTTAGTGAGCGAGAAGAGGGTGTAGTGGTCTTACACCTACTCATTGGGTCATGAAAACACGCTCTGGGCTGACCGGCTTCGGTGGCGTCGTGGTTAGGCCATCGGTCTACAGGCTGGTAGGTACTGGGTTCGGATCCCAGTCGAGGCATGGGACTTTTAATCCAGATACCGACTCCAAACCCTGAGTGAGTGCTTCGCAAGGCCCAATGGGTAGGTGTAAACCACTTGCAGCTTTTGCAGCTTGCTTTTGCACCTTTTCAAAATCAGAAATCTTCTTAAATTTATCCTCACTGTTTGGCCAAGTCAAGTCAGTTTGAATAGCTACACTGGTTGTAGAAACCTTCACAGCTGTGGCATAAGATTTACCCGATGCCACGTGTGTGGAAGCATCTACAAATTGTCTAGCATCAGTAAAGGACAGGTGTTTTTCTAGTTTCACCTGCTGTACCTGTTTTTCCACTTTCCACTTTGGGCACTCTTGCGAGTACGCAAAGTGTTTCCCCTTACAATTGGTAAATATCACATCATTTTGACACTCCTTGCTGTCATGGTCAAACTGACCACAACGAGCACATGTCAATGGGTTGCGACATGTATTCTGTCCGTGTCCAAAATTTTGACATTTAAAATACCGTAAAGGGTTAGGAATGTATGGCACAACATGTATATTCAAATACCCTGCCTTAATAGAGTCTGGAAGGGTAGGTGTGTTAAATACTAGGATCAAAGTATTTGTCGGAACAAGTGCGTTATTCCGGCGAACATTTATCCACTTGACTGACAACACACCTTGTGATGAGAGATTTTCACAAATCTCATCCTCACTAACTCGTTCCAGGTCTCTAGACCGAACTACTCCTTTAGATGAATTAAGAGTAGCATGAGGACTAACATTGATGGAAATGTTACAAAGCATTTTTGATTTAAGAAGATTTCTGGAATGACTCTCTGTTGAACATTCAATCAACAATGAGCAATTCCTCAATTTCTTAACACTTTTGGGCTCTCCAGCCAAGCCTTCAAGCCCTTTTTATATCGCAAAAGGCGACAGTTTCATCAAGGCCCTATCATCGGAAGAACCGATGACAAGAAACCTTGGCCAGGATTTCAAAGACATATCCTTCGATTTCTTGACATGCAATGTCGTAGACTCTTCTGACGACGAAGAGTCCGAAACTTCGGTGTGGACCCTTTTCAGGGTCCCATCAAAGTTAGTGTTGTTGTTTGAGCCATAATATAGTTCATATAATTCATCAGCCCACCCACCACAGAGTCCAACAAGGGGACATGAAACTGCGGATAACCAGCAGACAATCATGCCAGGGATACATGGTTGATATACTCAGGCAATACGATTGGCCCTAGCCACCGCCCCAAGAGCAACAAAAACATATGATCATTCAAACAATGTTTGTTCGTGGCAAATGTAACAAAGCAAAGGGTTGTATGCTCTCGAGCTTGACGTGACCAGCTGATTGATCAGGTCGGGCCTTCCTGACCACCCGTCTATATGAACTCCGGGCCAAAGTGATGTATTGTCAGAAGTCATACCCGCAAGTATGCCCCAACTCAATCACCAGGACCCCATAATCCATTTTCACGGGTTGCACCTCACGGCAAACAAGGCGCCTCATACGAGGAGATGAGCATTTATTGGCCATTCTATAAAAAAATGTTCACTCCTGCACCACGGTATAAATACCAGACATATTTTATTGTCAATATTCCACTTTTTACGTAATCATTTGTAGAAACCCTTTTTAACCCTTTGTATAAACACTTTTTAACTTCCTTGTAAATAAAGTTTATTTAACCATTAATTAGTATTTTTATCTAATCATTTGTATAAACGTTTTTAATTATTTTATTTTTTTTACTAACTCTCCCCCCACCCCTCTCGTTGTGAGCACAGTTTCTGGCCCTGGTCAGAAATCGTGCTCGCAACGAGCGTGCTTGAACATTAAATTGATATAAGCACGTTAATTCCCGACATCTCACCTGACAGTCATTTGTGGGCATACATACATACATGCACCACGGTGAGGTTAATGCACACGCAGGGGCATATTAAAACGATTCAACATCGTTAATTTCCGTAAGTTTTAACTGGGACGAAATCGTCCGCAGTTCCAGAACTACAATGTACGCAAACTACTTTGCACTTTTTCTTCTTTTAAAAAATAAATAAATCTTGGCAGATATTTTCCCCACTTTCAGTAGAGTCAAATAAATAAATAAATAAATAAATGACCAGTTGAAAAGTTTACTATTATACATTATTTGAATGGTCATCTTTTTTTTTTAATCAGTGATGCCTTTTTATTTAACTTGTATTTAGTTAAATAATTAATCAACAGTAGTCCTATATATTATGTATTTTTGCCTATTCGAATTATTCCATACTTTAAAAAAAAAAAAATTCATCAAAGATTTGACATTATCAAAATAATAATAAACATTACATAAATATGTTTTGACATATGTAATGTGTACATGACACCCATATATTATGTACTCCAGAATTCATCTAAAGACAACTGAATTTTAAAAAAAAGAGTACAGGAGAGACTATCTTCGGACCAACTAGCATTGTCTCCCCCAAATTATTTTGCAAACCCTCTGAAGTCAAATCCTGGGGGACACATTGGCCAAGTATCCCAGACCCGCATTATTGGAATTTTAAGTGAATCGTTTATTGAAGAAGTTCCTAACAGAATCATCTATTACGATGGCCGCCATCTTGTCCCACCAGTGATCATTATTGACATGTATATAATGACAGAGCTGTCAAATTGTAGTCATCTAAGTGTCGAGTTATGCATTTAAAAACACACTGAACCTATTTCTAATAATTAAAATGCTACTGCAATTCACTTTAAAAAACAACAACCAAAAAACTTTATATTTTCACCTAACCGTCACCAGCTACCAGACAAATGAAGAGCATAAGTTCCATAATGAAATCACTTTACATCATCACACATATCACTTATACCTTGTTTTATCAACTGCCTATATAATTAGCTTGTTAGTTGGCCAATTACGTCATTTGTGTACCTTTTAAATTTCATAATCCTACCTAGTTGTATTTAAACAAATGTATGCCGATACATCTGATACTATATTTTTTATCATTTCTAATATGTTATCTGGTCTTGCTGAATACCTGAATGCTTAGCAGTGTTGTCATAATGACAGGGACTAATCAAGTAGGGACAACTCGTTACATATAGCATTTTAATGTCTTCTTGGAATCATATATGGATAGAGGTGATTTTGTGAATAGCAGTAATCCTTTCAGCTGGATCCATACTATTCCCTTCTCTAGGTACTGCCTTTTTTCTCCTAACTCCTATAGGCAGTGCAGGAAGGATGAAATAGTCTTGTGTCGTACTTGCATCAGTCATACATACTTGACCCATTCATTTATCTTGACAAAGGATCCTCCACCTCAGTGTGAGCACTGTCAGTGTACTCTGATGGTGCGCCACATTTTGGTGGAATGTAAGCATCTCCAGGAAACTCGAAAAAATATCTTTGGACGAAGAAATGTCATGGAATTCTTTCAATTCCATGCAGAACTTTTATTACAATTTCTTCGAGATACGGAGTTTTATTCTAAATTTTAATTTTACTTATCTGTGATATTTGTATTGTTCACAGTTCTTTACACTGTAGTTTAATTTAACTGTTGAATTTTTATAATGATGTTGACATTTACTACATTTTTGCAATTACCATCGTTTGTCACCCAATAGCCCACGTATGTGTCATGCTGGAGTGCTGTTAAACAGCTATTCTATTCTATTCTATTCTAATGGAGAAAGTATGAATGAAAATAGTACCGTGCAGGTGAAAGAGATACAAGTCAATTTCATGAAAGTGCTATTGAAGTATATGAACGTTAACATATTCCACTGGTTGTGGACACTATGTATTCTACCAGAACGTAGTATTTGACCAAGTATGAAAATGTGAATGCAAAACCAAATTGCTTGCTTGGAAGGTTCTGGTGGTCCTTCGTACACTTATGTTGTAATAAGCAGAGAGAAGTCGACCCTAAGTCAGAAATGTTCTCAGATTATTTATCGGTACTACCCAGAGGTCAGCACACATTATTCTGTTCTAGAGGCGGATGATTTGTTTTACCTGAATAAAACGAGCTGCTGATCATGAATGGGTAGCAAAACCCCAGTAACACTATACTACAGGTCTATCTATTTGAGGATTCCGAGAAGAGACCACATTTAAATTAGCTATCAATTAATAAACATGTATTATATGTTCCTACACAGACTTAAACACAAGAAGAAGTTACAAGTGGCTTATTTTCCACACAGTCCATGTAATGTAAATTGGATGACATGGTTTTGGTTATTCAAGCCAGTGCCATTGTATTAACATGCAATGCGAGTACATCAACAAACTAGCACGTCTGCATTAATTCGTACCAGTATTGGATTGTCACTGCTTCACGGGCCTCCATTTTCCCCACAGACTCAGCAGAAGATATCTAACCAATTATCTTTGAAAACAAGTTATGGTTTATGAGACATTTGTAAAAAACCCAACAAAAAACAACAAAACAAAAAAAACAATATTTTTGGTGCGCATAACAACGACCTGACTCGGGAGGTACGAGTAGTCTGTTCGGCAGTACTGCTACGCATTCGTGTGTATGGAAAGGATGCTAATGACTCTGATGACAGTGCAAGCCTGCAAGAAGATACAGTCCTCAGCCAGAAATCCTCTGTAATACCAAAGCTACTTCCATGTAGCAGACCACTCGAGGAAGTGAACCTTATACCCAGCAAAACCCAGAATCGAATTAAAAATGAAAGCATTTCAGTGTTTGCCTGTTTGTAACACTTATAAAATTGAGCTGGTAGAATAGGATGTATAATAAATGTATGATTAAAATTTTATTTGAAGGTTGTCTTTTGCACTGATTTATGATCGACATTATATTAGGGCAAACGGGACAGGTTTTTCGTGTATGGACAGTAGTATGCGCTGAAAATACAGTATGAGCTATAATTAATTTATAATCTGAATTTAACATGGAACTTTATGTGACGGTTGAGTGGATCTTGTATATGTATACTATTACATGACCAAATTATTTTCAAATGGCGGTCATCTTACATTTACGTTTTGGGCCATCAAAATAAATTGCCAGGCTATTTTGTTACTATGTTTCAGTAAAACAAAATATCCACATGGTCAACCAAATGATAGCACAAGGGACCAGAGGCATCTATCGTGCTCCCTGGGTGAAACATGACGACGACAAGAGTCGTGGATGCATGGTTACAGTTATAGCCCTACTGATGAATAGTAGTGAACAGTGTATGTAGCCTCCATAATGATTAGTTCTTTAATTTGGTTGTAAATAGAGTACAGAATAGCATATTCATGTTAGGAAATATAAAATGTAGATTATCCATTGTACTGACATATATTCAAACAAAGACAAAGGTGGGAATACGGAACTTGAAAGGTATATTAATTATGCAATTAGCTAATTACGAGACTAATTAAACAGCATGTTGATAAAATAAGGTAGTGTTTGATGTCGGGATAAAAAGAAAGAAATGCTTTATATAACGACGCACTCAACACATTTTATTTACGGTTATATGGCATCAGACATATGGATAAGGACCACACAGATTTTGAGAGGAAACCCGCTGTCGCCACTTCATGGGCTACTCAAACCATGGCCTTTGTTGAACCAGTTATGGATCACTGGTCGGTGCAAGTGGTTTACACCTACCCATTGAGCCTTGCGGCGCACTCACTCAGGTTTTGGAGTCAGTATCTGGATTAAAAATCCCATGCCTCGACTGGGATCCGAACCCAGTACCTACCAGCCTGTAGACCGATGGCCTAACCACGACGCCACCGAGGCCGGTACCGGGATAAGGTAAATCGTTTGATTATGGAACAAGGTACACTGGTACCCAGTTATATTCTTCAGTTGCCATTAGAGTACTGGTAGCTGGTGACTGTTTGCTGGAAACATGGAAGCAATTTTGAGAAAATAATAATTTTATGGTATTTTAAATATCAGAATTACATTGTGCTATTAAATAAAATAAAAATCATTGAGATAATTCAAATCGGACAACCCTATTCATATACATATTAATGACGGACACTGGTGAAACAATATGGCGGCCATTTTGAAAATGGCCATCAAATTGAAAATTCAAGCAGTTCTTTGATTAGGTCTGAAACGGCCCTAGTGAGATCATTTGTGCCAAGTTTCAAGCTTGTATCGTCATTTGAAAGGTTTTATCAGTTATCTGCACTACCAATAGTTATATTAGTATATAGTGATGCCCTACTGTGACCTCCGTACTTGCCACACCCACCACCAGAAGCCCGTTTACCGAAACTTGTTTCATTTACATATATATGAGGAATAAAACAAAATGCAGGTCTATTTAAAGTTTTCTTCGGGTGTTACTTATGTCACTACGGTCTATATAGGATAGCTCACACGGCCTTCGATGCACCAGTCGTGGATCACTGGTTGGAACACGAAATAATTTGTATCTGTATGTAACTGCCGCCCACGGAACCTACACAATGTTACCTTTATTAGCAGGTGTTTATATACAGATTAAATACATACCTTTGTATACAAAATGTACCGTGTGAAGTGTCCGCTGTAGATGAGTAGTTGTTATATAAAGTTAACCTTTACAGCAGGTTACATTGTATATGCCAGGCTTTTCCATTGCACATATGGTAATAGGCATGGCACGGGAGTTATTTTATTCAACAGTGCATTTTTAGAACGTAATATCGATTCGATACCGCAGTTTCAGACCACCAAGTTGGTGCTAATGGTGAAACAGTATAGGGGAGGTTACAGCGGGGATTGATCGCACGATCCTGCTCAGCAAGGGACACTATATGTCAGGACACAAGACAAATCACAAAAACCCGCCAATTTTAATTATGACATTTGTGGTAAATGAGTTGCGAGGTTTCTCGGTGTGACATTAATTTTGTGGCAATCAGCGTTGCGACATTTATGGTTATGGTTGAACTATTTAGCTGATCATGACATCATCGTGTATTATCAAATGTTTTGCAAAGGGTATCTTTTAAAGTACAATGTACTGTGACAAACAACAAAATTCAAACGACGTTGATGACTACTCGCCATTTGTCACACTTCAAGAAATGTAGAGTAAATTGGCGACCCCGGTTTCGTATGTTATCAGCCTGAATGACAGTTATGAGCCGGCCGCTAAGTAAGCAGACAAAAACAAATTACAATTTAAGGTGGAAAAACGCCATTAAATGAACTTTTAATTAGAAGGTCTATTATGCATTTGTTTTTGTTTATTCCTGACAATAAACTGTGTTAAAATTCGTTCTATATATTATACATTTATTAATAATGTATGTAGTGAACAAACGGGACTTTACAAGTTCGTTGTATGCAGTAGTTTGTTGTAAGCGTGTTCGTTCAGTGCACTTTACTGTACTGGCTTTTTAAGTGTCCTTATTAATGGACGCATTCCTAATGTGCAGTCTGAATGACAAACGCGTAATCCATGATCACAGTCTTATCTCGGCGCAAGTCTAAACCCGGTTCGCTTGTTAACATGCCTAACCGTGTTCTGCCTCAATGTACCCTTGAGAAATGTACCGTCATCCATATTGTTATTATTGTTACTATCCGTTCGTTACAAACAGTAACCACACCGGGCTGCCTTTATGATATTTTGTCATTCTTGGATGTATGCTCTACTATTTGGAATTATACAATTTAGACATACGCACACTCATACCCAGAACAAAGTAAGCAAAGTTATATTTATAACATTGCTGTGCTGTTGACTGGTCAAAAATGCTAGGCCTGCACCTGATTGTACTAGACAAATCCAACTTGGGATGGCAGAGGGCAGTAAATAAATAACATAGAGTTATCTCCAGCTAAACCAGCTATTCCAGTTGGGTAGCTGTCCCTAGCTACACCCCTTCACCCCCCCCCCCCCCCCCCACACACATACACACACATACACATACCGCTACGTACGAGTCTAGGCAAGTGATTCTGAAAAGTTAAGTTTTCCCATTACTCAAGAATAAAATTCATGTCACAGGCTAAAAGTGAACACATGTAACTTCCGGTGGTGACGTTATATATGTATATAGATAGATAGATAGTCCAGTGATCACCGACCTGACAGCTACAAGAGGCTTACTTTGAACACTTTTTGTTTGTATCCGATTAACTCTGTTGAACTATAATGGCAGATTCCAAACTTGCACTCCCTGGTAAGTATTATTACAATGTCTTTATTTGAATCATTTAGGCAAAGGAAAGGAATATGTGTTAAGTAGCACATCAGCTCATTTTAAGCTATGTCTATGTTTTGTCTAAGATATGGTTATCTCGGCTTTGTGGTTGCTAGACAAAGACAAAGGTCACTGCTACCGAATAAGCAACAAGGGGTGTTGTATATGCACTTCGCCACAGAAACGACTGTACATACCGTTCTGATATACCAGTGGTAGATCACTGTTTGGAAAAGCAAAATGACACATCCTTCCAGGCTGATCGATCCCACGACTCATCGCGTATCAAGCGAACACTAGATACCATTGACTCAGCTGCATTTTCCGCCTTCATTCGTGTAAATGTCAGTGTAGGTTTTAAAGTGGTAGTCACCATAGGCGTACTGGCTCCCGTTTTTGTATGGGTGAAAGGTCAGGCTGCCTTTTACCCGAATTAAAACATTTATTCCTATTGGCATTACTACCAAACAGTTATAGAGGGTTACAAACGAATCACTACGCATTTTTACATGGTTTACAACTAATACATAGTAAAAAGGCATCAGGTTAGAAGATTTCCACCGAATATCTGTATCATTTTCGCCCGAATTTGAAGTTTTGCTCCAGCACTGGGGTGGGGGGTAGTTGCCCCCCCCCCCCCCCCCCCCCCACACACACACACACCTCATTGTCTCGTACGCTTACGGTAGTCACCATCTCTTATCCCACAGGTGCGTGTTACGGTGGGGGAGGGGTGTAAAACAAACCAAGTAAATTGCATTCTGTGCTCAGTTGTTAGAGAAAATAAAAGGATAAACGAAATAGTGACCAGTGTGATTAAAAGCCTGAATAATATACCCCCCCCCCCCTCCTTTCCTTTTTCTTTCCTTCTTTGTCTTGTTGTTACTATTAATTTTTCATCTTCCCCTTATTATTATTGTTATGTTTATTATTATTCTCGTCATCATTTATTATTATTATTATTATTATTATTATGTTTATTATAATGTTTATTATTATTATTATTATTATGTTTATTAGTATAATGTTTATTATTATTATTATGTTTATTACATGTATTATGTCTTGAAAACAAATCAGTTAGAACTTCCGATATTTGCAATGAAAATAGATGAATTTATTACCAAAAAGTGTGTGAAAATAGAAGTCCCGATAGTCCTTTCCCAGCAACCAAGGGGGTATAAATAGCAACAATGAAAAGAGTTGCACTCGGTCAGCCTTTCATGTTAGGAGTAACACGCGAACTTAAACCGGACAGACTTAGGAGCTGTTCTTGAACTTTGGACTAAGATAAGTGAACTTAATTCTTGTTAGCTTTTGCATTTTGAAATTTTTATGTTCATATTTTCAGAATAGACGTAGATTACTGTAGTTTTCTGGCGTTTTTGAATACTGAATTTAGAGTGTTAGGCTGCATAATTATTTTAGCATTCCTCCAATACTTGAATAATGTAAATCTCTGTAGCAAAATTCTTAAACAACCGAATATAAAAAATGGAAGCCATTTCAGTTAACCCCACAGTTAGCCAGGAGCAAGGGCCTAGCCCCATGATTCCCGAGAGTAGCCAAGGAGAACTAATTTTAATCAGACTAACACGAGGGGGGGGGGGGGGGGTGTCAGGGTAACACGTATACTACGAAGGTTTCGAACACGCCCATCCTGAGCTTAGCCTCTGAATTCTCCAGTGATGACTAAGTCCGGAACAGAAGCGCGGAGGGGGGGGGGGGGGAGAGTTAATTTTGAAGTAGGATGAATTTGGAATAAATTTAGTTAGGTCAGAGACTTAAAGCCAATATTGATAACATTCTACTCATGTCGAAAAATAGAGTTTGAGTGCTCGGCCGAAAACGTTTAAGGTGATTTGAGCAATTTTGAAAGGCTGCAAAAATAAAAAGCGTGTGACTATTTACAAAAAAAAAAAATAAACATAAAATTTTGAACTGCGGCAACAAAATTAAAAGTCCGACTAAGCCCTTATTTATTTATGAAAAAGAGGTTTCCTGAATGTTATTGTTTTAAATATATAAGGAAATGCTAATGTATATATATTGCATTTTTAAGTAGATACCGCAATTCTGACCAAAAAAAATATCTTATTTATGACTAAATTGTATTATGCGAGCCTCTGGCGAGTATAATACATTATTTTTATTCCTAATATATGATATTGACGATACCGAAATACATGAGGGTAATAATCTCTTTATCATATAATCTCAAGCTTAATACAACGTGTTTTTGTAAACTGTACACGCAACTTTAATTCCAGTCCGCCATTACTAGATATTCAAATGACGTAAGAATATGTGGCGCGGTGTATTTTTTAATGGAAATTACGTCAAACTCGAATGACGTCATTTTGGATGTCCTTACATCAAAATAAACTAGGGCCTAACGTTTTTTTTGTTTTCTGAACGCTGGGCAGCTTTCAGTGTAAAACTGCTATTGAAATGTTTTTATTCGATGACTATGAATGCATACGTCAGTTATGGAGTGTCACCTAAGTACGTTTGTTTAAATGTAAATAAACCTAGTGCCGTGACCTCGATTAATTTACATCTAATTTGCAAAGTTATCAAATTCTTAAAGTATGTGATCTGAAAAATATCACATACTTTGATTGCACTAAAAATGTAAGATATCATATGGTAAACAATTATACTTCATGACTGTTAGAAGATTGTTGGGATACGGGTTTGTTTTAATGCGTATAAAAACCCTCCTCTCTAACCACTAACCAACTGACGACTAACCCACTATCCTGAACAGATAGCCGAGATAGTTGAGCCGTGTGCCCAGGATAGCGTGCTTGAACCTCAATTGGATATAAGCACGAAAAAAACCGGAACGTGCCGAATTGTTTTTAGGTAGGGTTCATTGGCTCTTGTTTAAAAAACAACATTGTTTTGTTTTACTGCATTCACTATTGCGGGTCCAGGTAAAATAGGTATGTACCCTGTTCATCTACATATTTACACAAATTCGGATTTTTTTATTTTTTAAAGGGTAAACACATTGTTCTAGGTAGGGTCAGATTCCTGGAAAAGCTCAATTTGTTTTAAGCCAAAAGAAAATAAGTATTGAATAGGAATGAACTGAAATATTATCATCATTAAATAATTGATCAGAACAATAGAGTTCACAGTACACAAGGTAAAATACAACTGCACATTTATATAACTGCATGAATAATCGAGTGAAAAATCCAAAGTTAATGACAACCTGCACAGACCCGTAGGAATAACATCTGGAGTCTGTATGTGTGCCCCAATAGACAACAGTCTTGGGGATCAACAGTATATACTATTATCCTGTTCAATTATTTAGACCCAAAGTTTTTTGCAAATGTTACGTTTATTTCCTATTCGATATTTGGTTTTTTTGCATTTACATGAAAACAAACCCAAACCCCGACAGGTTTTATATATAAATCATCATATAAAATGCACGAAGTTGACTTAATTCCACTTTTTAAAAATCTCTGTGTGTTCGGAATGCACGTTATTTCTCCTATAAATAACTAAGGTCATTTGCATATCAAAAGATTGGGATCTGAGGCTACGTGAAGGCCATTATAGCTTATTTCACTAAATCAAGGTTATTATTGTTTTGCAGTGTGTAACAGCATTGTCTAATCTTTCCGTTAAACATAGATGTAAACAAACAGAACATGTAACCCTTTCTTGTAGGTGCATTATATTTAATCAATTTAGCTAATGTATTATGTATTTTTATTTTATTATATCAATTATATATTAGCATACCATACCTAACCTAACACAACTGAGGTGTAGCACAGTAATAAACACAAATCACCTCACACACCGCAGGAATGTGCTTTCCAAATTTATAAATAAATTTAATGCAGGGCCGGACCCAGAAGACCAAGGGGGGGGGGGGATAAAATGTCAAAGGCCACCAACATCAAATAATAATAAAATGTTATTTAATTTGCCTCTAAATTGGGAACTCATACGTGTGTATATATATATATATATATATATATATATATATATATATATATATATATATATATATATATACAGTATTTATGGTGGTGCTAGGGGCTGGGGTTTGGGGGTGGGGTGTTACATTTGTAATGCGAAAAACCAAAGGGCTATTGTTCGGACTCGTATGGGTTCAACCACTTTTTCATCCCGCAAACACAGCCCTGAATGTCCAAAATACGATAGCATTGCTTGGTCAATAACATCATTATTTCGATCTATGACTGCACGTGCTATTGTAGCAATGTGTAAACCACGTAAAATACAAGTTAGGTAGGGTATATAAATTCATTGAAAATGTATTAGTCGACATTCTTGTTATTGTTATTTGAGGAAAAATATGGGTAAATCGAAAAACACTTCAGTTGATGTAAAATCGTGTATTAAGAACGTTTTCGATTATTGTGAAGATGAACATCAGCGCGGTAGACCTAGGTATGCTTCTTATCGAATTGTCGATCGAGTTTCCGCTGCACTTAAAGTTTCGGTTTCAACAGTAAAAAGAACTGTGAAAAATATAAGCTCTACGAATCCGAGCACAGAAATCACTGTTAAAAAACGCGACCGAAAACTCATCGATTTATTTGATAAAGATGTTATTAGACGACGAGTATACAGATTTTATAGAGAGGGCGAATTACCTACATTACATAAGATTAACGTGGCTTTAAGGGAGGAATGTGGAATCAACATATCCATATCAACTTTACGAAGAACACTCCATGACCTCGATTTTAAATACCAACATATGTCTACAACCGGAAAAGTGATTTTTGAGGACGCCAATATGTCAGACAGGAGACTGTCTTATCTCCATGAAATATCCAGTTTACGAGAACAGGGGTATTTAATATTGTATCAAGATGAGACCTGGGTGAATGTCAACCACACAACATCCCACCACTGGACAGATATCCACCCGGGCACAAGTACCGCCAATCACCTGCCGAAATCAGACGCTGCTGATAGAGTTCCTAAACTCTGTTCGGTGACTGACAAGGGAAAAAGACTTATTATTTGTCATGCTGGCTGTGATAAATATGGATTGATAGATGGCTGTGAATTGATCTTTGAGGCTAAAAAACACAGACGGATACTATCATGGTGAGATGAATCATGACAATTTCATCAAATGGTTTGAAGAACAACTTATGCCTTCTCTACCAGAACATTCTGTTATCGTCGTGGATAACGCAAGCTACCACAACAAATTAACTGAGATTACACGATGTCCTGCACTAAACGCTAAAAAGGAAGAAATTCAGTCGTGGCTACGAAACAAAAATATACCTTTTGAGAGTAACATGACAAAGCCAGTTCTTTATGAAATTGTGAAAAGTAACAAATGTGCACAGCAATTTGTTACTGATGATATTGCTGAACGCCATGGGCACTTGTGTCTAAGACTGCCGCCAAGACATTCTGAACTCAATCCGATAGAACTGATCTGGAGTCAAGTCAAAGGGCACATAGCTCGTCATAATGATGGTAAAATGACCACGGTGCGGAGAGAACTTGCACATGCATTGAACTCTGTCACACCTACACACTTCTCTGACGCAGTTAAACATGTAATAAAGATCGAAGAAGATTTTAGAAAACAAAATAGTTTTATAAGAAATAAAATATAACCCCTATGATAGTCCCCCTTAACGAAGATAGTGATGAAGAAATGAGTTTGTCGACTGATTAAGTTATTTCTCCATACCCATCAGGAGTATTACTTTAATGTATGCATGAACTCTTTAACACCAAAAACAATTTATTTCCATATCATTCACTATCAAACAACCTAACAACCTATAAACTAATCGACTAGAAATGCATATAGACTACACATACATACGAGAGAAATGTGTTATTTAAACGACACACTCAACGCATTTGATATACGTTTATGTGGCGTCAGACAAAAAACGGTTAAGGAGCATTATGACAGTGAGAAAGAAACTCGCTACCGCCACATGGGCCACTGTTTCCGATAAGCAATAAGGGACGTTTTATATGCACCATCCCATAGACAGGATAGCACATACCACAGCCTTTATACATCAGTTGTGGTGCACAGGCTGGAACTAGACACAACCCAATGGGTCCACCATGTGGGATTGATCAGTCGACCTACCATGAGCGAACGCTTTACATCTGAGCTACGTCCCGCTCCATATACAAAAGAAGCCTTAAGTGGGGTTGGGGTTGTGCAGAGGGTCACACCTCCACCAATCGCATGCATACCATATTCTTCTCTCTCTCTCCCTATAACCATATAACCATAGATTAAAATATGTTGAGTGCGTCGTTACATAAATGACGTCTCTCTCTCTCTCTCTCTCTCTCTCTCTCTCTCTCTCTCTCTCTCTCTCTCTCTCTCTCTCTCTGTATGTATGTCTCTCCCTTCAGCGCGCGCGCTTGTGTATTCCACAATATAATTATAATATTTGATAAAAAAAAAAATTTCAAACTGAGGTTTTGTCACTTGAACTCCCCACCTGAATCCGCGCCTGCTTCATGTTTACAGATATTTTCTTAAATATAGGTCATACTACGATTTGTGCGGATAGGACGATAGAACCGAACATTAGTTTGAAACGCACTATAGAATGATGCTTTTGATATTCAAATGACCTTAGTTATTTATAGGAGAAATAACGTGCATTCCGAACACACAGAGATTTTTAAAAAGTGGAATTAAGTCAACTTCGTGCATTTTATATGATGATTTGTATATAAAACCTGTCGGGGTTTGGGTTTGTTTTCATGTACATGCAAAGAAAACAAATATCGAATAGGAAATAAACGTAACATTTGCAAAAAACTTTGGGTCTAAATAATTGAACAGGATAATAGCTATTATATGAGTTGGTGAAAAGTTTACTTCTTCTTACTAATTCATATCAAATTATTTATTCACCCAGACCATGTAGGAATCGCATACGGTAAAACTATAATACAATACAATGTGAGGAAATAATACTGGCCATGAATTAATGTTTCCACTGGTAGAACGTCATAAAAACGTTATATATTATATATACAAATGTACATGTATAAACATGTAAATTCACTTGAAGTGCTACTGGATATTTTTAAAGATGCGATTTGCTTACAATTTCGAATATCTAGTGACAAGGCATTTCAAAGGTCAACCTTTGAACGTAAAAATCGTAATTTTAATAAATGTGTTCTGCCAAATCGAATAATATAAAATGAGACAAAACTGTGTTTTCTCATATTAAAATATCACGCAAAAGCGATTGTGATTACAAGTCCCAGTTCTATAGACTTTTGATCGATGACTTCCAAGATTAAAACATGAGTGGTCGACATGGACTTCCGTCGATCGTGGTTCAATTAAATAGTTTTGGGTGATACAATAGCGAAAAGTTTGTATCCCAAATGTTTTTTGTTTTAACGGCACCACTAGAGCACATTGATAATTAATCATCGGATATTGGATATCCAACATTTGGTAATTCTGACTCGTAATCAACATAGGAAACCCGCTACATTTTTCCTAATGCAGCAAGGGATCTCTTATATGCACTTTCCCACAGACAGAAAAGTGCATACCACGGGCGTTGACCAGGTGTGGTGCACTCGTTGGAACGAGATAAAAGTCAGTCAGTTGAACGGATCGACTGAGGTGTTCATCTGACTGAGCTAAGTCCCACCCCGTATCCCAAATGAATGCATTAAAAAAAAAAATCCATTTTTATAGAAATCAGTTGACAATACATTATTAGCAAATAATCTAATTATATAATTAAGCTCATTCGCTATGCCATTTAAACAATCTAAAAACAGTAATGGATCAAGTACTGAGGTTGCGTTATTCCAGCAATCAGAATACCATAAATGTGTAGGAAACCATTTATAAAACCGCATTACGTTCTGTTTGATATATAGCCATGTTTATTCATTTAAGGAAGCGTCCAATAACACAATGTAACACAAATTTTATTATGTTGATATTTTTACATTTTCTATTGAGTTTTATTAGATTGAGCATACATTTGGCGTTAAGTCCTTCATCGCGAAGCTGCCTACATTCTGGCGATTCATTGTGTTGTTTGTGGATTCTACTTTGGCCCAAGGCATGTAAAGCATGGAATCAAAGTATCTACGAAATTTGCACAAGCTTTTTAATTATATTTGGCATAAAAATTGGGGATCAAGACAAATCATGGACTCCACACGTAGTTTGTGGTACATGTCGGTCGAATTTGGAAGGATGTATGCTACGTGACCGCCCCTAAATGTCCTTTGCCATACCCAGAATATGGAGAGAACAATGTGAATGACTGCTACTTCTGTATGGTGGATATTTCAAGTTTCACGAAAACGAAGAAAAATCGATATATCACATATCCAAATTTTCCACACTCTAAAGAACTGTCTGTCCCGAGACCACATGCTAAAGATTTGGAGAGTGAAGGTGAAAATTCTGAATCTGAATCTGAAGAATCTTACGTTGGTCATACTGACGAAGAAAAGCAGCATCCACACTTTCCAAACCAGCACTTACTGGATAATTTGATTCGAGATCTCGGGCTGACGAAAATTAATGCAGAGCTTCTAACATCAAGACTGATGGAGTGGAACCTTTTGGACAATAGTTGTCGAACTACAGCTGCTAGGAAAAGACATGACAGGTTCTCAAAATACGTAATATTTGTGTCAATAAATGCCATTAAAACAACCATCAATATAGTGTCCTGTATATGTCTTTGGGGCGAAAAATCTAATAAATTCGTAAAAGATTTCCTTAAAATAGTGAGTGACATTCTATCACTAACAATAACACTTTAGAAGAAGTAGTGACATTTTTGCAATCGGTACACTTTAACTAAACATAACTAAGAACTTTGAACATTCCTGTTACACTGTGTAATGCCACATATACTATTCATGCTTATAAATGAAACCTGTGTACCAGCCTGTAAACCGACCTTGGTTGTGTCGTGGTTAAGCAGTCAGAGTTAAGGCTGATAGAATTCACATCCCGGTACCGGCTCAATGGGTAGGTGTAAGACCATTACACCGACTTCCCTCTCACTGACCATTAAATCCTAACCACTAGCCCGCTGTGTTGGTCAGACAGACCAGATAGCTGAGGTGTGTACCCAGAACAGCGTTCTTGAACTTAAACCGGATATCAGCACCAAATCAATATAAACAAACATACTGTCTAAAGCTTTTTGGCATGTTACAGAAAACTACAGAGAAATACTCATTATCAAGTGATTCACATATCTTTGTGCAGAGCTCTATTGATACCAAGCGCTGCTGTTAGAGCAGCAACCACATTGCAAGTTATAAAAGAGATTACTGGATATAAACAAAGTTATAGAAATAATACAAACGAGTATTTCAAATATTTCTCTGATGCAGCTAATCATTGATGTTGGTCTATGATTTGAACGACAGCTCTTGTCTCCTTTCTGAAAAGAATAGTTTTACGTTAACTAATTTTTACTTTTCATGTTGAATTTTTCAATCAAATAGTTTCTATTTTACCGTAAATCTCCAAGTTAACTATATTTAAAAAAATTGGGGTACTTTCGGCTATATTGCATGTACATTTATTTAAGGTTACGTTTTATACAATTACGATCTTCCCCCACATCTTCATTTACATATAGATAAAACAAGTTGAAGTTTGTTTTGTTTAAAGACACCACTAGAGCACAATGGTTTATTAATCATCGGCTATTGGATGTCAAACATTTTGTAATTTTGACATATAGTCTTTGCCAGGAAACCCTCTGCATATTTCTATAAATAGTAAGGGATTTTTTAATGCAACATTCCACATACATAATAGCACATACCACGACCTTTGATATATACAAGTCGTGGTGCACTGGTTGGAACGATAAATAGCCAAATGGCCTCACCGACAGGGATCTATCCTCATCCGACCGCGCATCAGGCGAGCGCTTTACCACATGGCTATGTTCCACCCCCTACATATAGTTAAAAACAGTTATGACAATATATGTCTGTTAAAACCCAATGTTTATATGAATACATTTAGCATTATAGTTAATGATTTTATTTGTTGTAAAATATGTTTGTAAAAATTAGTATTAAATTCCACCAAGCCGTAGGTAGCTCAGCTTTCATTCGAATAAAGTGGACCATATCTTTAGAAATTATAATCTCTACTACCGCTGATATTGTATACCGTGAAAATGGGTTGAATTATTTCACCATATTTGTGTTTTAATGTTTTTATTATTATTATTATTATTATTATTATTATTATTGAAATGTCCATAGCATATAAAATATATATACACATTAAGCTGTATAGGTAGTACTAAAACAAATAACATCCGGCTGCGTCAAAGTTCGAGGTGCACTGAACTTTTGGTAGAGCAGTTAATACTACAATACCTTGATGTATAGGGTGCTAAGTTATATTTCAGACAGATTTGTAGTTTTAAGCACAATTTTATTTCAATTTGAAGAAAGACTTTACCAAAGACATAATTTTTGTTTGTCTTCATTCACACATAGCAATAAGCTTGTTAAACATATATTTAGGTCTCCATATCAAATCTTTTTTTTCAAAATAATCACTTAGTTTTTTTCCATAAAGTGCATTTTAAGTTTATACCAGATTCAGAACCTTTTTTTTCAGATTTGATTATTTACATTGGAGTAGGTACACCGAACTTTGATAGAACAGTTAATACTACAATTCCTACAAGGTGTTTCATCTGGGGAAATTTTTTTATGCAATTGTATTTTATCTAGTACTATCGTATATCAATTTTTAGAGAGGTTTAATGTACACATTTTGAGTGGTAATTGCAAAGTCATGATATTATTTTGTTTTTCCTTACTTCCAAAATATTGTACAAGAATTTGTCCTCGCATTCTTATGTTTGTGGGGTTATATTCAGCAAAAAGCTACTCCTTATAAAAATCTATAATACTAATTTAGTAACTGAAGACATAGAGCTATTCAAAACCCACCATGAGAATTTTCCCGTCCAGTCGATACCAGTCCAGGTGATACCAATCCGTTAAACTCCCGGGCCTGGACCATGGACTATGTTGTTAAAGTTCTAATGTATACTGGTAGCAACTGTGTGAAGTATTATTTCTCAATCCAGCCAAAGGCCAAACAACAACAAACAAACAGACCATGATTTAATTATACTTATTTTTATTTATAATTTAATTTTTCATTTCATGTGTTGATGCACAGACTAACACATCAGAGCCAGACACCTGTCACGAAATAGAATCGTCCCCGGCGAATCTACTTTGAAATAAGACCTCCCACCCCTTGAAATAGAATCGCCCTGACCCACGAAATAAAACCTTCCCTAACCCTAACCCTAAGCCCTCTCCGGGGGTGATTTTATTTCGAAATATAATCGTCGATTTTCTAGAGCGGGTGGGGGGGGGGGGGGGGGGGGGGGGGGGGATATATTTCGCAAACATGTTTTCCTTTTTGTTTGATTATATAGTGTTTGCATTATATAATGTATCCTAAATAGGTAGATAACTTCTAATAGTTTTCTTTCGGGTCATTTTAGCAAAACAAATTTGCCTTTACAACAAACCACAGAAAGTCATATTTACAAAGCTAACATAAAACTGTGAAAAACTCATAATTAATTTGTAGGCAGTCAAAAGATCCTTACACACTACCAGTAACAATTAAAAAATATTTTACCATTGCCTTAGATTTCAGCTTTTAAAAGGGACCAAGATACATGTACGTTATGGTCGCCATCATGGATTTCCAAGATGGCCACCATGCAAAAACCTATTGATACCAATACCTCAGAACCCATACCACCTAGGCTTGTAGCTTTTCTTTTAGTCTAACTTAGAGTTTTGAGGGTAAAGCACGTAACATCGATTTGCTGTTGTATTAATCTGATTTCATAAAAAGTGGAAACTGTTTGTCCATTGCCTTAGGTTTCAACTTTCAACAGGGACCACTTGTCTAAGATACAATGTGGTGGCTATAGTGCATTTCCAAGATGGCCGCCATACAATAGCTATTATTATCTAAGGTCTCACTACACAGATTACTTCTGGGTGAGAGTTCATTGATCACGGTCCACTATAGTTCCTGATTGTGACACAATTTATGGTTCACATATTCACTTCTAGGAAATGGTGAAGAATTAAAACAATATGTATGTTTAATGGTAAGCCTTCTGGCTGTATTTTGTCCATGTTGTTGTGTAATATTGTGGATTGTCCTTTTGGGACAAAGTTATATTGCGCAGGAGACAGCCGGAGTGAATCGGTTAATGAACCACCTATTCGGATCGGTACTTCAGCCAGATGCGGTCATATAGCAAAATAATTGAGACGGAAATGTTCTCAATTTTGGAGTGAAAATAAATGCTTACATAATGTATGTTCGCAATGGTGTATGTTGTTAATGCCAACGAGAACCCGTTCTACTGGCAATCCTCATTTGAAGTTGGGCAATTTAACATGTATTTCAATGGCAGATGACATCTGTGTAGTGAGACCTAAGATACATTATGTTGGTTATCGTGGATTTCAAAAATGGCCGCCAATCAATAGCTATTAGTACCAATATCTCTGAATCTTTGCTACCTGTACTCTCAAATTTGGGGTCTAACTTTGAGCTGTGAGGTAACTAATGAACTTATATCAATCAAAATATCACTAGATGGATTTGAATTTTTATACAAAGAAGAAAATATAGTCGAATTACTCCGGAAAGAAGTGCAACATCATTTGTGAATTTTTCAAGGTTTTGGAAGCTGAAAATGGACAAAATCGCTGGAACTTCTCAGAACGAACGTAACACTACCTCGTAACACCTGTCACAAAATAAAATCGCCCCCTCAAAATGTTCTCCCCCGGTGAATCTACTTCAAAATAAAACCTTCCACCCCTTTAAATAGAATCACCCCGACCCACAAAATAAAACCTTCCCTAACCCTAACCCCTCTCCGGGGGCGATTTTATTTCAAAATATAATCGCCGATCGGCGATTTCGCAACACCTGCCTGTAATTTTGCTAAAAAGTTTTCCTTTTTGTTTTATTATATAGTCTTTGAAAAATGTATTCTCAATAGGTTGATAAGTTCTAAAAAAAAAAATCTTTAGGGTCATTTTAGCAAAAAGAAGTTACCTTTACAACAAACCTCAGAAAGTCATATTTACAAAACTAACATAAAACTGTGAAAAACTCGTAATTACTTTGTAGGCAATCAACAGATCCTTTCACACTACCAGTAACAATTTGAAAATATTTTACCATTGCCTAAGATTTCAGCTTTTAAAAGGGACCACTTGTCCAAGATACGTTATGGTCGCCATCATGGATTTCCAAGATGGCCACCATGCAAAAACCTATTGATACCAATACCCCAGAACCTATACCACCTAGGCTTGTAGCTTTTTTAAAAATCTAACTTAAGAGTTTTGAGGGTAAAGCACGTAACATCGATTTGCTGTTGTATTAATCTGTTTTCATTAAAAAGTGAGAAATGTTTGTCCATTGCCTTAGGTTTCAATTTTCAATAGGGACGACTTGCCCAAGATATATTATGTTGGCTATGGTGGATTTCCAAGATGGCCGCCATACAATAGCTATTAGTACCAATATCTCTGAATCTTTGCCACCTGTACTCTCATTTTTGGGGTCTAACTTTGAGCTTTAAGGTAATTAAGCTTTAAGGTAATTAATGCAGTTATATCAATCAAAATATCACTAGATGGATTTTGATTTTTATACAAATAATAAATTATAGTCGAATTACTCCGGGATGAAGTGCAACGTCATTTGTGAATTTTTCAAGGTTTTGGAAGCTGAAAATGGAAAAATCTCTGGAACTGCCTCTGTTCCGCAACTTCTCAGCACGAACGTAACACTACCTCTGCTTTCATTGGAAAAGGTAAAAGGACACCTTAAAACTGCCATCCTGGTGTGACTTTTGCATTTACCTACATAGTCTCAACCATTACACCAAAGTATTTGTAAATGCTCCCCACGTCTAGCTAATAAAACATTTCACAGTTATTTTGTATAATAAGACCAGTGACGTGGAACATGTTGACGAGGCAAGGAAATTGTTGTACTACCAGAATAGGATGACAATGGAAACCATTCCACCCACCGAAAATGTCCTGCTGCTAGTGTTGGAAATCGGTTGGAATTCCATCATCATTTATCGATTATCAGTTATACTCGGTTGTCACCAAACAATCAACTTTAGATTACACAATCGAGTAAAATGTTATGAACACAATAAATAATTTGAATTATAAGGCCAATGTACCTGTCGTCATGCTCACTGCAATACACCTTACGCCAGTCTATCTTTAATAACTAATTACAAACTATTTTGTATGTAGACATGTAAAGAAACACGAACCATAACATATTTACATCAATTACATCACCTAGATTAGAGGAGTAATTACAGTTAACATTTTCCCACACAATCGATTATAAATGAAAATAACAGTGGCTGAGCCAAACCGTTAAAGTTTTGATTATAATCGATTATTGGAACATCACTACCTAGAAACTGCATCACTAAAAACGTGTTACCTATCAAGCTAACACTGTTTCACCAGTTTTAAAAAAATGCGCCCACTGCAGAGAGATGGGAAGTATATTTGATAAAGACGGCTAGTTCTACGTTCTGTTGTGAAATACACGACATTCGTCTTCCGAAGACTGTAGTAAATTGGTTAGGTGTGGATATAAGAATCTGAGTGGATTTGGCACAAGATGGGTATGTAAATAGTTCCCATCGAAGTGCACTGAAAAATGTATTTGTTGTTGTGAGAAGTTCATTGTTCAATAGAAACTTTTTGCATGGACGGAATGATACCAAATTAAAACAATGGTAACAGTCACAATTGACATTACACTTTTTTCCTAAATAATTCGACTGTATATTTTGCTATTGTAATGAAAATCCATCTAGTGATATTTTGATTAATATGACTGCATTCATTTCCTCAAAACCCAAAGTTAGACGCCCCAAAAAGCGACTATACGTGGCAAGGATTCTGAGATATTGATACTATTGTATGGCGGACATCTTGAAAATCCACGATGGTCAACAAAATGCATCTTGGACAAGTGGTCCCTATTAAAAGTTGAAAACTAAGGCAATGGACAAACATGTTTCACTTTTTAATGAAAACAGAATGATACAAAAGCAATAAGATGTTAAGACTCAGAATAGTCATTGCAGAATTGTTCCTCAATAAATCGTCTATATATTTCATTTCTTTTATAAAAAAATCCATCTAGTAATATTGTGAATGATATAACTACATTCATTACCCACAAAACTCTAAGGTAGATTAACAGAAAAGCTACGAGCCTAGGTGGTATGGGTTCTGAGGTATTGGTATCAATAGGTTTTTTTAATGACGGTCATCTTGGAAATGCATGATGCGACCATAACGTATCTTGGAAAAGTGGTGCCTTCTAAAAGTTGAAATCTAAGGCAATGGTAAAATATTTTTTCGCACTTTTATGTTAGTTTTGTAAATATGACTTTCTGTCCTTTGTTGTAAAGGCACATTAAACAAAAATTAACTATGACCACTTAAATTATTCACAGGGTGTCTGCCATTCACATTCTATGCATATATGAAGCAGTAGTACCATTAATTCCAAGGTGCCGGATTTTGAAAATCCATACAATGTAATGACCGTTTGACCTCTGTTGACCTCATTATAAAACCAATTGTATGTATTATACAGAAATGTGTAGAGGAGTTTAATATAAACATTGTGAGCGCTCATTGGTGTGGCTATGTCCATTGGTTGCAAAGTTATGATACATGTGTTATCCCAACCTCAAAATATTGTACAAGAATTTGTCCTCTGTGTCACTATGTTTATGGGGTGATATCCACCAAAAGGCTACTCCTGACAAAAGTCTATCATACTAATTGATTAACTACAGGCATAGGGCCATTAAAAACAACACCATGGGAATTAGCCCGCCCAGGTGATATCAATTTCGACTTTGGCCCATGGACTAACTATATTTACACTATTTCAATTTAAGATCATATTTGGCATCTGACAAACAGACTTCAATAAATATTGCTCAAAACAATGCTATAATACCATTTTACACGGATATCTGTAATATCAAAAAGTAAAATGTGACAAATTTGTAGAAAACGTGGATTTGCCTTGATATGCTTGAACACTTAATACGTATTAATTGTTTAGTATACCAAATATTCGTATTCTGTTTTGATCATTGTCTGCCTGCTACGAAACTAATTTCGATCATTGTGTCGTCTGCTATGAAACTAATTTCGATTATACTATGCTAGCTTTCTTCATAGCCACACTGGCATTTAAGATAACTCTTAACTTGTTTTTTTTGGGTTTTTTTGCTAGGCACAAATGAGAAGAGTGAAATACGAATAGTACTATTAGGAAAAACCGGATGTGGGAAAAGCGCTACAGGGAATTCTATCGTTGGACCAGACCAGTTTAAAACGAGTCTGTTTCCCACCAGCGAAACTCCTGTATGTGATTGTAAGCATAAGCTGATTCAAGGGAGGAGAGTCGTGGTGATTGATACTCCTGGATTCTTTGATACTGGCAAAAGTGAATCTCAAATCAATGATGAAGTGAAACGTGCAATTCGTTTAGCAGCACCAGGTCCGCACGTCTTCCTCTTTTTATTTCCTGTTGGCACGCGATTCACTGACGAGGAGAATAAGTCATTTGAAAAGGCAGGCAGACTCTTTGGAAAGGTATTAGATGATCATTGTATCATAGTGTTCACACATAGTGACAAACTAAAACAAGGTAAACTTTCAGAAAGCGATTATCTATCAAAAGCTCAGGAACAATTGGGAAAGCTGTTGACAAAAACTAAAAATAGAGTACTGTTCATTAATAATGAAAGCGAAGATTCGAAGACAGAAACAGTGAATAGATTGCTAGACATGATCGTAGACATCAGTCTTGGTGGCACTTCATACTACACATCGAGAGACCTGGAAGATGCAGAGGAAGAGATGAAACGTCTAGATGCGCTAGTGAAACAAGTAAACCCAGGCGCAGATGCTCGAAACGTTTCACGGGAGATGATTTTGCAAGGTATCGGATATGGATTAAAGTTTATTTTGAATATAGCTTTAATTGCAGGAGAGATATATATGAATGGGAGGGCAATGGACCATCAATTCAACATGACAGAATTGATATTACGTTCACCCTTCCGACGTTGACAAAATCATCAAAAGGAAATATTCAATACAACGAATTTCACTGCATGCTTCTTTACTACCCAGTACGCTCTTTTGGCTTTTAAGGCAGCGACATAAGGACACAGTACATTCAAATTATCAATCGTATCTGCACTTAACCTAATTCAGCTACCTATAAAAAAAACCACAAGAAGAAGAAGAAGAAAAAAAGTCCCGAGAAAGGACACGCACGGAGTCATGCAATCTTTACAAGAAGGTTCTCCAAATATACAAATGGAAATAGTCACAGTTATTAACGTCTGCACATAATTGTCAATCAGGGGGTAATTATCTGTTGAATAGCAACGCTGTCATTAATATAATCTGAAGAACCAAACTGTACAAATATAGTGATTGTGGCTCAACTGTGGTTCATTGCCGTGATACAGAAAGTTACTAAAGACATATTATGACGGATCTACAAGACCTTATTTCTGTAAATATGATTATAAATGAAAATGACATTCATTAGGATGTTGTGTTTGTATTACGTATTATCCCTTTAAGTCAAGTGTACAATGCAAAACGAACCTGAACAGTGAAATGGGCCATAACAAGCACATTTGTTTTATATATATGTTCATAAATATGTACTCAGTTAAGATCTGTAGGGCGCAACTTTGTCATATTTGGGTCTATTTATTTTGTTTTTAAATATTTGTGTTTTAATACAAAACAAAATTAGCTTGTTATACCCAGTTTCATTGTCCAACAATGTTTTTGTTTTTAATGTTGGTATATTCCATATAACCACCGGTCGATGTCACGCCATTTACTGTCGTTCATGTCTTGTTTTTGTTTTTTTGTTGAGTTTTGTTGTGTTTTTTTTTGTTTTGTATTTTTTTGTTTTTCTTTGTATGATTTTGTTCTCGTTGTGTGAGGTTGGGTTTTTTGGGGTTTTTTGTAAACTAATTTGATTTTCATTGGTGAGTTTTTCGCCTGTAGTCGTCAGCTACTCTTTCTCAATACGTGAATTTAACCATTTTGACACTATGTTCTACATCGCCCTTAATATTCTAGTTTATGGGAAACCTTCTCGAACAATATTTTTATATATATATATACAAAATGTCGATAGTAAGTGGGACATGTTGGTTATGTAAATGCTTGAATAAAGCAGTTTTTGGAACAAACAGAAAGTATATTATAAGTTGTAGAAGCATCACGAGGGGTATATGGCTTTTTATGTACCCTCTGTGTGTTCTTTTACCCCGAGCCGAAGGCGAGGTGGTAAAAGAGCACACAGAGGGTACATAAAAAGCCATATACCCCGAGAGATGCTTCTACAACGAATTTATCTTGCCGACATGTTAAACCATATAGCCAAATAATCAAAATAACGCCAGACAATAATTGTTAACAATTTATTAACGGAGCCGTACCACGCGGACGCGAACGAAACCACTTGCCAGTGACGAAAAATAGTTCCATCCATAAACGAGTTTTTAACTTCAAATGTTTGTAATACGAAATTGTCTGAAACAGATATTAATTTTAAAAAAACAAAAAAACAAACAAACTTTTTTTTAATCAGAAATGTATGTAATAAAAAAATAAAAATATTTAAAAAACCTCAAAACAAACACAACTGTTGCTAATCGCGCATTAATACAATAACACCACGACCGTAATTAGGTGGCCGAGTTCAACATTGCAGCTTTTAAAAGTATTGAAATAGTGTATTTTATAGTAAAAATACAATTAATTATTTGCACCCTCTTTTCTCTCACTAACAACTACCCACTGTGCTGGACAGACAGCCAGATAGCTGGGTGTGTGTGTCCAGGACAGCGTGCTTGAACCTTAATTGGATATAAGCACGAATATAAGTTGAAATGAAATGAAACAAATAGCAGTTACCACAGAAACCTAATACGGGCTTAATAAATTCCTCTTATTTCCCATTTGTTATGTCATTAGCATACATATTTAAAATGACGTGGTGCAGCGTATGTAAATTTAAAACCACGACACACAACAACAACAATAACACAATAAAAACAAAATCACATCCCCCCAAAGAACAAAAACAACAATAAAATACCTACAACCCCATTTTAAGCCCATAGGTGCACGCTCCTCTCCGCACTACTGTTTTTTATCAAGTAAACAGCATCATATATATCTAGTAGCATCATTTTTTTTGTTTTTTGTTAAATAGTTCAGTCACTGTATGAGATGGGTAAACTTGAATGACCTGCGCATTCCTTGTTGTGATAACACGAAGTGATTTTATGACTTTTAAAACTAACATTTGGTTATATCGAACAGTTTGTATAATTTACTAGTTCACCCAGGGCGGTTTTGATTGAAACATATTTTATTGCATACAATGTACAAATGGATTATCCAACTTACGAGGCCCTCTCCTAATAACATACAATAATGACAATATGACAATAACGGTGACTATAACTATTACAAGAATATACAAGAAATTAAATATTCAAAGAGAAGTATATACATGAGAGAAAAACAAAACACAAAATAAATAAATAAATAAATAAACAAAATAATAAATAAATAAATAAATAAATAATGAAAATGTAAATGTAGAACGAAGATGATTTATTTTCCAATCAGACAACCCAATTTATAAAATAATCTTAGGGCAGTCTGTCTTGACCTAGCCACTAAATAACACGTGCACTATGATCATCGAACTATAAACGACCAAATTAGCTGGTGTGTACCTGGATTTCATGACTCTAGGGTCTATCATCATATTCATAAGTGGAGTACGCAATATATGGCACTCTTTTGAGAATTACATACAAACCAAATATATACATAAACGCATGTCCACATTATCCTGAATACCCAACACATACATTCATGTAGTCAAAACTGTCCTAGCGGGCACCTGTAGTCAGCGGTCACTTGCCGTAAGCGGCCACTTTTTTCTTTCCCAAACAATTTTTAATGTAAATGCTCTTGTAATATGTGGTCACAAGTTTAACGCAGCCAGCAGTCACCTAAATCGGAACCTATATCGTTAAAATACCTGTATTAAGCGGCCACAACACACACACGCACGCACTATATATATATATATATATATATATATATATATATATATATATATATATATATATATATACACACACACACACACACACACACACACACACACACACACACATATATATATATATAAGGCTACAGGACTATGACAAACACACACTGCATATACATCAATATAAAGCTACAGGATTTTTCACACACACACACACACACACACACGCGCACGCACGCACGCACGCACACACACGTATATAAATCTATATAAAGCTACAGGACTATCACACGCACACGCATAAACACACACGCACACACACACATACATACACGTACGCACACACAGCCACACACGCACAAACAGTCACACACGCACGCACACACAAATACACACCACACACGCACGTACACACATACATACAATGTATATACATCTATATAAAGCTCCATGAGTAGCACGATTTGTGATAACCAAAGTTTATACACACCTCTTTGGTAAACGAAATGTCAAGTAAGCCATTAGCCAAGATATTGTTTGAAATATCACTCAGTTTGCCTGTCAGTTTCAGCCATGTATTAACACATACGGTCATTTCAGTCTATGTAGTGGATGCAAATTGCATGATGTTACTTTCAGCTCCACGAGAGGTGTGTAAAATGCACTGTAAACTTGGGGTTTTTTAAACTCGAAAAATCGTTTCGTTTTTTCATGGGCTCTGTCATTTTGTATCGATGCGCAAGATCGTGGTTTTCCCCACTAATCTGTGACATAAACAGTCGTAATGAGCACGAAACATTCAATGCGCATCTGGATAATATATTATAGTTTTCATGTTTGATGTTTAATTATAAGAAAACTGCTGGATTAATATTTGGAAACTTTTGGATTTGATTACTAAAGCCATCAATACATATAAAACTAATGGAATTGTATTGTGCCCCGATATGTGGAACGAAACTTCACGTTTTTCAGAACAGCGGATGGCCTAAAGCCAATCAAAAGTTGCATTTATATGTGTGCGCTTACGTACATGCGTGCGTCCATGCGCGCGCACGCTCACTCGCGTGCGTGCGTGTGTGTGTGTGTTTTATAAAATATATTACATACATTTCTCTTCGAACGTCATTTCCATCATCATTTCTAAATCTAACTCTAACACTAACCCTAATGCCGTAACGATTAGCGTAAAACGCAGTAATCTATAAATGTAAATCGTCAAAATATTGTAACATTTATGTTTCAATTAAGAATAAACAAATATGCATTTAATGACATTTTAAGGCAATCTATTAACAATAAATGCCAACTTACTCTGTATTCACATATTTGTATTACTTCTACATTGAAATTGGGCTGAGTAATCATACTTTGATGTGTGTCTATTCTAACATCCAATACAGAATGACACTGAAGAAAATGGTACTTTACACTTAATAACTCTCCCTCCCCCCCCCCCCCCCTGAAATCCGCGGTAAAATCTGACATATTCTGCCGTAGAATTTGATCAATTCTCCAGCAAATTCTGCAACATATAAAACTGAAAAATAACACTTATAAATTAAAACTGGATGTTCAAAATGTTACATATTTATTTGAAATTCAAACAATCGACGCTTATATGTTAATTTAATTATTTTATATTAAATAGAATGGAATCGCAGGTTACGCAGACTAGTAACTCTGAGGCGGTCCAGGCTGTAATAACTTAAAAGAAAAGAACCAAATGCTTTATGCTTCTATTTATTACTGCATGAAAAGTAAACACTATTAAAATTCCGAAACATCGCACATTTTGCGGTGATTAAGATAAATTCCATGGCCTAAAATTATGAATTCTGCATGAAAGTGATTTTCCGCGGACGAACAACTATTCTGCGTGATGATGCAAATTCTGCTAATTTTTCCGCGTCCGCGGAATTCAGTGGAGACTGACTTATGCTGCTGTACGTTATATTTTGCATAACACGAAACACACAAATTCATGTAGTGTACATTAAACTTAATATTTGAGATGTTTTTAATAATGAAATATGCAAGTTAAAAATCAGTAAAAGTCCACTTCCACAGTAACCGAGAGTGTACAGTGTGACTGAAACTAAATGTAACAGTTCGAATTAATATACATACATTTTTACATTGCAACTGGGCTAATGACGTACTTATGGACTAATAGTTCACCAGCAGACACGTCGACCAAATAAATAGAATATTTAAAAACACCGAATTTTTATTATTATTATTATTATTCCAGCAAATAATGTGATTAGGTATAATATGTTAAAATAGTTTCACATAGCTCTGAAAATGTTCCAGGAAACATATTTGCAAATCTTTGCCTAGTAGTGTCCTTACATGCACTTCATATTTGTTTGCATACTGCCACCACCTTTGTTTTCACATTCCTGTTTCAGCAAAGTACTTTCAAAATATCCTATAGACGAATTATTTACATAGCAATGACAATAAACCGGAAATAATCAATCTTCGTACATGCATACACAGTTCGGTATCTGCACAGTATATTGTGATTGCGGAATGCATCTAATTGCGTGACATCCGTAGTTTCATTTACTGTAACAATACATCACATGAAACAGCAAATATGTGAACAGAAAACAAACAACTGGTGACATAATTAAATTTTCAAGTTACATTTTATTTTTGATAAAAGCCTATATGTAAAATATAGAGCATATACCCAAAGCACATATTAAAATATCGTAAAACTGGCTACTTGTCATAAGCGGTAATTGACTAAAACAAGCTGATCGTAAGAAAATATTGAATGTAAGAAATATATTCTAGTGAAGTTACAAGCTCAACATGCTATGGTGGTTTTACCTTTTAAAAAATATCTTTCTGCTAATAAACAAAACTTTTATTTTGCTCAAGCAGACGTGTATTTTACAACTAAAGATATTTTTAAATACTTTATAAAAATATATTTTCTTTAGCTTATTCATGAATGCATTGGAATTTTATATACTATCATCAACTTATATTTTATATTAGGCCCCATTCGGCTGGCAGAATGGAGGATAATCCTGTTAGGAAAAACTGGATCCGGGAAGAGTGCAACAGGAAATTCTCTTCTGGGGTCAAGTGTCTTTGAAAGCGATATTCAAAGTTCAAGTATAACTAAACAGTGTGAATTACAAACAAAGGTAACTAATGGGAAAACAATCACAGTGGTTGATACGCCAGGCTTTTTTGATACTGACAGAAGTGAAGCTGGAATTATGACAGAAGTCAAAAGGGCAGTATCGTTAGCAGCACCAGGGCCTCATGTCTTTCTGTATGTATTTGCTGTTGGTACACGATTCACTAAGGAGGAGAATGCAGCACTCCAAAAGGCATGCAGGCTCTTTGGTAAGACGTTTCATGATCACTGTATCATAGTGTTCACACATAGTGGTTCACTTGAAAAGGAAAACATCTCGGAAGAGATGTATCTGTCACACTTACCTGAAAACCTGCGGAAGCTAGTTAAACCAGACCGAACATTTTTTATTGAAAATTGTATTACAGATTACTTCGAAAGATATAACAAAGAACAGACAAACAAATTATTTCAGATGATCAGTGCCATCTACATTAGAAATAATTCAAATTACTACACGCTGAAAGACCTTCAAGAAGCAGAGGAGGTTGAAAGAAAACGTTTAAATGCAACACGGGCAAATGTTCGAGGCAATTCTGAGAGTGGCATCATAGATGGAATCGCTTATGGAATTGCTGCTGTCTCAGGAGGAGTAGTATCAGCCGTGCCAACAGTAGTAGGTGGAGCTCTGTCCGTAGCTACAAGAAGTCCTGAGCCATTGATGATCGGATTAAGAATGTCTGGAGATATAGCAGGGACTATTTTCAACTGGTTTTCCCGGTAGCAATTTCATGACTTGTTGGTGTTAGCTTGAATGTTATAAACTGAGTCTCCCGGAGTTTTCTACTAGGGACCACTACCTAGGGATCTTTTTGTGTTTTTTCTTGTAGTTTAATTTTTTCAGTAATATACAATTAATAACTCGCTGAGTTGTGTTGACATTACCAAGACTCAAATAGATGCTCACTAATTCAGTAATAATATCGCATGTTCTGATAATAATAATCATTGAGTGCTATGTCTCAAAACTAAATTAATGCCAAGGCAGACGTGAACTCTTTAATGCTCATTATAGATGACGTCTTGTGCCAGAATATACAGCAGGAAAACAAAACACTAAACACAAAAATCAGCATTCTTTTTTTATAACTGCTTCGAGAATAATAGCAATAGGAAGAAACAAAAATATTCAAGAATTATACAGACATGTAATGTTCAAATCTATCCAGATGAACTAATTAAACAATGCGTCAGGAGTGTCTAAAATACAGGAACAATCTACAACGCAGAACACCACTAAAACCAACCTAATTTATTTCCTTTTGTAAACGCGTACAGCCCTAGAAATACTGGTTTCTCGGTCATATGTACATGTAAGAAAATGTTATACAAAGATGGGGAAATGTAAAAAATAGTAAAATCAAATAGTAAACGACAGTCTAGATAAATATAATAATCAGTTAATGGCATGGGAAATCGGCTTTATCCTGTTCAGGCCAAATATGGAATTCTCTATTGTTACCTTCACAATTTGGAATTAGCTGGGTGAAACAAAATAAAATCTTTATGTCCCTTTTGTCCGGACTGGCAATAGGAATATCGTGGTATTTTGTATACGAATTGTCGAAGCGAAAGTTGGAAATATAACAGTCATCGATTATATACTCATCAAAATTAATTCAAGTCCAGTAGATATTTTCAGCGCTGTTTCTTTTTGTTTTGTTTTCAATATGGCTAACAAAAATACATTTTTTCCCGTTGTACAATGTTCACAAGTATTGTTATGAACAAACGTGTAACGAATAACAGCCAAATGATAATTTTAGTAGTGTTCATAAATACACACAAAAACAACACTGTGCACAATCGGTGTTTGCATCAAGAGTGATATCCTACTGAAACAGTGTTTACAAGTCATCTGTGATCAAAACATCCTAACATAAATTGACACTAGTAACGAATTACAAAGAAGACTTCCGGCCTTTAATTAAATTAGATGAGCATAGAAAATGTAGTCAACATTCTGTTACTCGTTGCTGTTGTTATTTCTATCATTCATCGTTGTTAACATTTATATATCTTACTATCGTTAACAGTCTATCATTATTACTGACTGTGTATTGTAGTCTTAGCATTTGCACGATTTGCCGTCATCCGTCGACTTTTGTCATGTTTGTACTGATTGCAAATGTATTCGTGATTCTTCTGTATTACTTGTAAACGATGAAAAGAAAAAGGAATTAAAAAGGTGAAGTAAAACTTACCTTAAATCTAGAACCAATACATATTAAAGCTTTTAACATGCATGATGATGAACATACATAGGTAAAAATGTGAAGTGTCATTCAAAACCAAAACTATGATTTTTATTACATTTCACACTGAGAAGAACAAATTTATACATCTAAGAGCAACATGAACCTGTGAATATCAGCTACTGATTGAGTCGTTTTTAATCCTATCACTATTTTGACTGGTATGAGTTCTTTAAATTGCATATTGATAGCTGTATATAACGCCTTTGTTTCTAAAAAAATGTTTTATATCTATGCGTTTGAATATTGTATTTTTGTATAGTATTGGTGGTTGGAGATTTTTTTATAGCGCTTGAGTGTTATTAATGGGTTTTTTTAAAAAGTATATGTCTTTATACCATATTTAGATGTCTGTATAATTAGCTTTGATTTTAATAACTTTGACTAGTTTTCTAATTATTAATCTTTTTTTTTACATTTGGTGGCCAATTATACGATTTTGATTGAAATAACCTTTTAATGAATTATCGTGAATACGTTCTTTGGGTTGTTCATGCATTATTGTATTATTAACTAGTGGTATATTATCTGATATGAATAAGCAAAGTTTACAAGGGAAGAATACAGGAACTTGGTGGGGAAAAAACCCCAAAAATAATGCAGAGATACGAAATGTCTAGTATATTGAAATTTAAAAAGGTTTATACGGTAATCTGACAAATGTGCCAAACACTTCATGAGACGTATACATTGATTCTCAAAAAGGGGAATCCGGACCCGCTGCACCTTATCTGTGTATCCGCCCATGGTTAGAGAAGTCGTTGTAGCAATGCAGTGGCCATCTGAGGAAACAGCTGTTTAAGTGTATTCCATTGACATTTTAGGGTTGTTATTTTCGTATTGTCACGTGTTTGTCTGTCCAATTCATTCCATTAGTGTGGGGTTTGTTTTACAGTTTATCTTTTCACGTGTCATGATTCACGCTTCACTGATCCCGTGTAAAACCAAACACACCGGAACAAGTGTTTTGGAAGTGCGTGCTCCATGTGCCACTTTACTGTTACTGTTATTTTATTAACGTGTCCATATCCGACAGAGATTCAGGCACGTTAATTTAAACCTTCAGGTAATGTGTCACGCGTGAAATGAACGAATACCCAACTTTCGGTTTCAGATTTATAAATATGCCTTTTTAAATCATTGTATCCTTGTTGTTTGGCAAACGTGACTAACGAACTTTGTGGAAACCTGTATGAACGTGAATTGTGAAATTTTAATCATGGCACATGGAAAGTGAACTTCTATGGTAACCCAGTCTAGACGCCTAACAGCGGGAAATTTGCGAATAAAGTGATACATTTTGTTTCCATCAAGCTCCAGAGTGTGTCCATTTGTATTGCCTAAAGTAAAAAAATATATATAGTATCTGCGGATATTATTTCAAGGAAACTTTTGTATATATTTAATTTGGTTGGTATTATTTTCTTAATTTTTATTTTATTGTTGTTGTTTTTTCTGTTGTGTGTGTGTTTTGATGTTGTTATTGTTGGGTTTGCTTGTTGTTATTTTTGTTTTTGCTGGGGTTTTTTTTTTTTTGGGGGGGGGCCTCTGGTAGTTTTCTGTTTGTAATTTTTTAATACTAATATTACATTTTCTTTCAAATTTTGCGCACTGATTGTTAACACAAATAAAACAAACAAACAACAACAACAACCAACAACAAGAAGTATAACATATATATATATATATATATATATATAAACGCTTTTATAGTTTTAACCTTGTACCCTACATTAATAAAGGATTTATATCCATATATTGTTTTGTGGTTATTAGCAGTTCTAACTGAGATATGATAGTGTTTTCTTTTGTTTTGTATTAATTTTGGAGAACAACAACGTTAATGGGGTAAGTCTACAAATTTATAACTTTTAATAACATATTTTTTACTAAATACAAATGTACATAAAATAATATTCATTTAGGAAAGGGTATGTATTATTTTCATGAGATTTTCATAATTTTACTATATTTCAAAGCAGTTAATATTGTTTATAATTGCACAAAACTATCACAATCTTTGATTACACTAGATATGTAGCAAGTATATATATATTATTATTATTATTATTATTATTATTACCAGAGTGTCTTTTGGTATCAATATCATATATTAGGATCGCATAATATAATTATTATTCCTAATATATGATACTGAAGATACCGAAACACACGAGGGTAATAATGTCTTGATCATATAATCTCAAGCTTAATACGTGTTTTTGTCAACTGTACACGCAATGGAAATGACGTCAAACTCGAATCACGTCATTTTGGATGTCCTTACTTCAAAATAAACTAGTGCATAAATTGTTTTTGTTTTCTGAATGCTGAACAGCTTTGCTGTTGAAATGTTTTTATTTGACGACTATGAATGCATACGTCAATTATGGAGTGTCACTCTAGTGCGTTTGCATAAATGCCAAAAAACCTAGTGCCGAGACCTCGATTAATTTACCGTTCCAGCCAGTGCACCACGACTGGTATGTCAAAGGCCGTGATATGTACTACCCTGTCTGTGTGATGGTGCATATAAAAGATCACTTGCTGCTAATCGAAAAGAGTAGCCCATGAAGTGGCGACAGCGGGTTTCCTCTCGCAATATCTGTGTGGTCCTTAACCATATGTCTGATGCCATATAACCGTATATAAAATGTGTTGAGTGCGTCGTTAAATAAAACATGTCTTTCTTTCTTTCGATTAATTTACATTTAATTTGCAAAGTTATCAAATTCTTAAAGTATGTGATCTGAAAAATATCACATACTTTGATTGCACTGAAAATGTAAGATATCTCTCTCTCTCTTAAGTCATGCTTGTATTAAATTACACATTTATACCTACACACATCAAGTAAACAGTGTTGCTAGTTTGCTTTGTGTCATATTATAAGGATGTATTTAGTGTTTTATTTATAATTAAATTGTACCAGTAAAACTAAATGGTCTGTGTGTTTTCATTGATCACCTAATATAAAAATAATTTATCTAAAAATTGTCGTTCAGATTAGTTCATCAAGACACAGATGCTTATCTTGATGGAGTACTTTCAAGTGGGTGTTTGCTTAATTGTGTGTATGTTGTGTAGTTGTGTCTCTGTCTCTGATAGTGTGAGGATGATTGTCCATGGAATCAAGCTTGATACGACTATTAAAAGAAAACAAATCGTGTCACGTTATCGTCGGTGGACTATCAATCCTGTAGCCACATGATGTGTTGTCAAGTGTTTCTCAGTTGAGAATTCCGACTAATGATAACGCTGTACAAGCTTTGAGCGGAAAGCAAGGGTTGTTTGGTTGTGTTTAAAAAGAAAAAAAAAATGTACGGCAATGAATTAGGCCAGATTAGCGGTAATCAGAGGCATGATAGCAACAAACAGCACGAAGAACACTGTTTTCATTCAGGTTATAAAATCATGAATGTGTGGTTCATCCCCCACCATCCTCCGGGTTTCATTAATTTGATCCAGCCAAGACGACGCCCTGTTTCTAAGGCAAATAATTGTTCTACTATTGTAGGAGATACGTTCTACTGTCTACACTGATTGTGAAGCTGTAACCTAACCGGAAGCAAGCGATTATTTTAGAAATCGTTGACTTCAATCGCCGTATCATAACCGCACGCGTACGGCGCGACAGATAATTATGTCGCGTTGCACGCCTGCGGTTAGGATGCGGCAATTGAAATCAATGACAGGATGCGAGCGACGCGACCGAATTGTTTAAAAACCATTGATTTCAATTGCTGCATCCTAACCGCACGCGTACGATGCGACAGACTGATTCAGTCAAGCGCGCGACAAGAGCGACAAACACATTTTAACCAATCAGACAAGTTTTATTTGGCGATTTCAATGGTTGAAGATACTTTCAAAATTGGTGACTGTCGTTATGGTTGCGTCTGGTTAGATATAAATATTATCGCGTCGCGCGCATGGCTCACGTCGTACGTGTCCGTTTAGGATACAGCTTTACTCGAAATGATGCTAAACAGGGGCTTGGTACACTATGAGTAAGCATAAACGTAATCACAGATTACGATTACATTGGCAAAGTAATCGATTATAATTGCGATTACATGTCATTCTAAAACATTGTAATCGATTACGATTGTGATTACATGACAACATTAACCCATCTTTGATATATAATCATAATTATATTATCAAACTTCCTAAACAAGAAACTAGGCCTATATCAAATGGGAAACGTGTGTGTGTGTGTGTGTGTGTGTGTGTGTGTGTGTGTGTTTTAGAGATTTTCTTGACTGCGTTCTGTATTCGCCATTCTTTGTGGGGAAAACTCGACGGGAATGCTGCCAGCCTGGTTCACGACGAGGAGACAGCACTCGCAGAAACAACCAGGTGGAGCTACTTACAGGTAAAAACACGAACAACAATGCACAATGTGAGCCAAGCTGATGCTATATTCACCGAGCTGAAAGATGCTTTGAAAGTCGTGTGATGCTTGAACTGTTTTTAGGTCATTCGACAAGATCACACAGAGATGACTCAAGTACACAGACAGACAGACAGACAGACAGAAGATATTTTTTGAAAGTCTCACCGTATGTACACAATAATAAAATGCACTTTAAAATACAGTATAAAAGTATATAAGACATTCCTTACAGGAACTATGAGAGACTATCAATAGATCAAAATATAAAAATGAACGTATATATATATATATATATATATATATATATATATATATATTGATGTATGAATATCTATATATTGTATGTATGTCTAGGTTGACTGTTACATACATAGATATTAACGCACAGACACAGGGGATAATTAAATCCTTTCTGGCCTCACAAATTATCCCATGCCGTTGCTGTGACTCGAACCTGTGGCACCGAATCGCCCGCAAATTGCGAGACTAACCACGATGCGCTCTGAGCTATCGAGGCATCCATGAAAAGGTTGCTCTTTAACTCAACCACATGCATGGGACCTACAATCTACGCGGTCGATCACGCGTACGAGTACAAAACAGTGGGCAGACCTGGCACTGGCTAGTATGTATTGATGTGTGAATATCTATATATTGTTTGTATGTCGAGGTTGACAGTTATATACATAGATATTAACGCACTGATACAGGGGATAATTAAATCCTTTCTGGCCTCACAAATTGTCCCATTCTGTTGCTGGGACTCGAACCTAGTGCACCGAATCGCCCGCAACTTTGCAGACTGGTTACGATACTTTTTGAGCTATTGAGGCATCCATAAAAAGGATGCTCTTTAACTCAACTAAATAAAAATCACTTTAAAAAACCCAGTTTATGCACGTATTCTGTTTCAGTCCAAATTACTTTTCATAAGTTCCAGAGGAATTGAAATCTTTTCTGGAATTAAGTCCCTTGAAAATTGTTCCCAAATTACACATCCAGAATGTCTCTTTTTTAAGTAGAAGTGTTTCAATGTCAACTGAGTCAATAGCGCAGATATGTAGAAACGTTAGATTAGGCTCTTTCTGATGGGTAACAGTATTCACGTGTTGGGATACGGTACATTTTGTTGTTTTCTTGAGATTACAATCTGATTTATGGTTTGCCCACCTTGTTTTTAGATTCTTCGTGGAGCCAATGTACCAGCTGGTATCAGGGTGGATAGTGCACCGTATGAGATAGATAACATTTGGGGTTTTGCAGGAAAGATGTTTCCTAATCTTCCATATTCTTTTATCCCAAGGAGCCTGCAGTGAAGTAGTTTCTACAGAATGTGCACACGTGTCACATCTCTTTGCACAACATTTAAAATACCTTTTTTTTTAAATAACGGGGCAACTGCGTGATGGAATGTGTTTCTGTGTGTTGATAAATAGACCTGAACGTTCTTTACTAGGATGTCTGTGGTCAAGACATGTGTTAGGTCTAATAGTTGATATTAACATTAATATTTCAGGTTCCACTACTTTTTTAAGAGTATATATATGTGTATGTATGTGCGTGTGTGTGTGTGTGTGTGTGTGTGTGTGTGTGTGTGTGTTTTGTTATTTTATCTGTGACAGTGTCAGGCTGACTGTCCATGGAATCAAGCTTGATACGACTGGCTAACTGCCCGTCCGCAGTCGTAAACACTAAGAAAAGAAAAGAAATATTCTCACGGTACCGTTGGTGGACTTTCACACCTGTGACAAAACCAGGTATTGTCAAGAGTTTCTTAATTGAATTCAGACCCACGATAACGCTGTATATGCATTGAGAGGAACGCAAGTATTTTATTATTAAACAAAATATATTATTTTTACGGCAATGTGTTAGGACAAAAATCTGAGGCAGTGTGCACCGCCCTTTTATATATTGCTAGCTTGAAGTCTATTCATTCAAGTGCTTTTATAGTAAATGTCAACAAGATATATGCCATTATGTTAAAGGGACATTCCTGAGTTTGCTGCATTGTAAGATGTTTCCGACTAACAAAATATTTCTAAGATTAAACTTGCATATTAAATATATTTTCTTGTTTTTAATGTCTGTATATTCAATGTGTTTCTGGCCGTCTTAATATTTGTAAAAAACACAAACTGAATTTTGTCTTCAAATAATGTCGTACGTACGATAAAAACAAATTTTAGGAAATAAAATGAAATTTAACCTAGTACAAATGTTAGAACGATCAGAAACGTGTTTAATATACAGCCATTAATATCTGAGGCAGAAAAATATATTTCATATGTAATTACAATCGTTAAAAGTCTGTTAGTCGATAACATCTTAAAAAATGCAACAAACTCAGGAATGTCCCTTTAATGTGTTGTTTCATCCCCTGGATTACATTCATTTGGTAATCCAATCATTATAATCCTCTGTTTCCCAAGGCAAATGATAGTTCTACTAAGAGAGTAGTAGACAATGGGAGATCAGTTCTACTGACTGACCAGTACTGTATCTAATTATTGTAGCAGTCGGTATTTTGTGCGTGAAGCTAGGTTCAACAAAGTTCACAACACCAGCTACGGGTTAGGGCATCATCTTTTATTCATGTAAACATAAGACACAAGACACACCCTGCAAGGATTAAAAACACAAACGTTAACAACATGGTAAAAACAATACAAACATATCCCTGTCGAGGTAAAACAAACATTCAGGCATATATTAATGAAATACATTGCAAATCATAGAAAACCATCATTAAGCATTAATTATCATTCTGATAATTATGAATCATCATCCTCTTTATCCTAAATACTGTCATCACGATTATTAATCATGTTAACACATATATATATATATATATATATATATATATATATATATATATATATATATATATATATATATATATTATAATAATAATAATCAATTCGTGACCACCAATTATAATCATTGATTATAGCATAGGGGAGATAATTTATAGTAAATAGGGTTATTTAAATGATTGTAATTATTATTATTATTATTTGACGTAATAAAGAGATATACTTAGCTTTATCATTAATGAGTTTATGAAAGAAAGGATATAAATTACAAGAGTATATTTTAAAATTACAAATATATAAATATTAGACTTCTAAACCTGTAGCTTAACATACCATATGAATTACACGTAGGCATTGTGTTTGATATATTCGATAACAACTGGGGAAACCTGCATAAAAATAAATTCATAATATCAATTGTTTAGTATATGGTTTCCATATATCTATTATACATTCAGAAATAAAACATTTAAACTAATTCATTCCAAAACCAATGTTGTGGTGTAGTTCGTCATAAAAACAGTTGATTAAAACGTAGCTAAATTATTAACTCAGATAAGCTAACAACTAAAACAGAAACTTCACTTAAATCATAAAATATATAGTTTTTGACAGCAGAAAACATAGATGGCTGACATTCATTATGTCACGCCCTGTAATCCATAATAATTAAAAGGCAGATTTATTATTAAATATTATATGTTAAATTATTCATTAATCATTACCAGGAATAGAAAATTAGGCATTTACTATTATTATTTAAGTTTATCTTCTATAACAAATTAATACTAACCTTTAAATTAAACTTCTACTATTTTCTCTCTGATCTGAACTTGTTTTTCTCCAAATACTAAATAATTCTGTCCTGTCTGGTCAGTCCAAAGAAAGCATGCAGATACAGGTGAGCGTTAATTATCCAATGGGAGAGAAAGAGACAAGGGTCAAAGTTTAAAGATATCTTGGGTGTTTGTATTGTAGCTATGGCTACCAAAAGAGCTCACACTGACTGCACTGATGTGGTCACGCGTGGTTGACCAGCATACAAGAACACATCACAGGTACAGGGCAATACTAGAAAAAGGTGATAAAATGTTAATTATAGTGATATGTTGTTCAACCTGTAGTTGTTACAGCCTGAAAATAAACATTAATGAAATACATACTAAATAGCATACTTAAAGGTACATACTCCTCTAAGAACCTGAACTTAAACATTAGTTACATAAAACCTATATGCTTAAAATACACGTGTACTACATTATAGTGACTGTTACTGGAGTTGATGCTAAAGCTAAACATATCTAAGTTACATGGCAATCTCAAACATATCTATCTCTCTCTCTCTCTCTCTCTCTCTCTCTCTCTCTCTCTCTCTCTCTATATATATATATATATATATATATATATATATATATATATATATATATATATATATATATATATATATATATTACAAAAACAAGTAAAATATACATATACATAAAAGTTTGAAACTGTTATCATCAAATTCGTATTATAAATAATATTAATAAATTACCCCAAAAACGTAAAGGACGTATAACCACATGTTAGTTAAGAATATAAAAGTGTTCGGTGACGTGTTAACATTCAAAATAGGATTTCGACACTCCATTAAAACATGGACTTGATCTTCAACACATTTGTGACTGCACATAGGACAAGTATATGCTGGGAGACTCGTTAGCCTATATCACGTCTGCTACTTTGTGTACGTATTAAAGGGACATTCCTGAGTTTTCTCCTATTATAAGATGTTTCCGACTATTAAAATATTTCTACGATTAAACTTACATATTAAATATTTAGGGATTGTCTGTTATTTCTTTTACGTTCATCGGGGTATGAACAAAAATAAATCATCCACAAACTGTGTGAATCGGCGAAGCCGTTCTCACATAAGTTTGCGGATGATTGTTTTTGTTCATAACCAGATGAACGTAAAAGAAATAACAGACAATACTTATAATTAAATTTGAATCATACATGCTAATAATAACACTAAAACGTCATACTTTATTTTGAATTATTTTTTGTCCATAAACCATAACGCTTATTAAGACAACTTGCCCATATAAAATGACGTCATCACACATGACGTTACCTGATGACGTAATTTTTACGTTCATCGAAAAATGAACAAACTCCCGTTGCTACGTCTGGACCAATGGGATGACATTACGTTGTAATGGATGTAACAGAAATTTAATTATATTTTCTTGTTTAGAATATCAGTGACTGTATAGTCAATATGTTTCTAGTCGTCTTTATATTTGCCAGAAGCCCAACTGTATTTTGTCTTCAAATAATTTCGTACGTACGAAACAATTATATTTGAGGAAATAAACGAAATTTAACCCAGTACAAATATTACAACGATCAGAAACACGTTTAATATATTGTAATATATTTCCGACTAATAAAATATTTCTGCCATTAAACTTTCATATTAAATATATTTTCTTGTTTAGAATATCAGTGTCTGTATATTCTGTGTTTCTGGTTGTCTTAATATTTGTAAGAAGCCCAAACTGGATTTTGTCTTCAAATAATTTCGTACGTACGAAACAATTTTATTTTAGAAAATAAAATGAAATTTAACCTAGTACAAATATTAGAACGATCAAAAACACGTCTAATATACAGCCACTAATGTTTTATGCAGAAAAATATATTTGATATGTAATTACAATCATTAAAAAGTCTCTGTCAGTCGATAACATCTTAAACATTGCAGCAAACTCAGGAATGTCCCTTTAAAGCAGTGTTGTCAGGGGGATATTGATTTTGTTTCGAGGTTATCCTAAGTAAAACTTGCAACCAAGCGGTATATTACATAGCCTGTATTAAGTGGGGTGGCAGTACAAAAGCAATCCGGACACAGCAATAATGGAATCTATCACTGTTGGCAGGAATAGATAAGGCAATTCCAACCCGAGGGACAAAAGGTTTTTTGTGAGGGCCGAGGTTTATCGAAGCCCTTACAAAAACAGTTTGTGCCGAGGGTTGGAATTGCCTTATCTATACCTCACACCGGTGACTGATTCTCTTTCATGTCCATCTAATTACAGTTAGAAAATATAAATTTTGTAAGCTACGGTTTGTATATTCAGAATTTCGTGTACGATTCATAAACATTTCACCTACAAACTCATTTAATCATACGAAGAAAAAAAACATTGTTTGGGTATAGTTGTGGGCATATCATTCAGGGAATAATATTTATATTTTGCACAAATGTTAATAAATATTATGTAACTTTGAGACTGTGTGCTTAAAACTAAAAAGAATACTGTGCTCTTAAAACTAAAAAGAATAATTTTTCTCTGGGGTGGCCTCACCCCCACCTCCAGCTGGGTAAACATCTACGGTCCGTTTTTAACCTCCGATGTTTACAAGTTTAATGGCCGAAACAAGCGTGCATTTTCCGCCCAGATTTTAGGCGGAATCGATAAAATCATGGAATTAATTATTTCGTGGCGAAATATGAGATGTACCAACAAATATAAACACTGTATAAAGAAAACCTCCCGAGTTACGTTTTACGTATAAATAGACAGTTTGTTTAAATAGTAATCCTGCATTAATCCAGTTTTCAGTTACGAACAAAATCTTGAATATTCCCGCCGGCCATTATAAGCCCATCAAAAATATCACTTCGGCTCTTGTGCCCACGACAGGCGTGCGCTACAACAGCTTGTTCTGAATGTGCACGTAAAACCCTATGACATGACATGACATGTCACTTCGGCAATTTCCGGAAGGCGGATAGCAGACATTTTCATAAGGGACCAAAACCTTACCGCTTCTGCACACGTTCCTACACAGGGCGATCTATAGTATACGCTGCAGTGAACGGTTACCAGTAACTGTTGCCGCACAGGACGTTTGTCTACACGTGTACTGAGATATGAGGGGGAAGTCAGTAATAATAAAGAAAATATATGTATATTTTTGATAATATACATATAACGAAAGAAAGAAAGAAAGAAAGAAATGTTTTATTTAACGACGCACTCAACACATTTTATTTACGGTTATATGGCATCAGACATATGGTTAAGGACCACACAGATTTTGAGAGGAAACCCGCTGTCGCCACTACATGGGCTACTCTTCCGATTAGCAGCAAGGGATCTTTTATTTGCGCTTCCCACAGGCAGGATAGCACAAACCATGGCCTTTGTTGAACCAGTTATGGATCACTGGTCGGTGCCAGTGGTTTACACCTACCCATTGAGCCTTGCGGAGCACTCACTCAGGGTTTGGAGTCGGTATCTGGATTAAAAATTCCATGCCTCGACTGGGATCCGAACCCAGTACCTACCAGCCTGTAGACCGATGGCCTGCCACGACGCCACCGAGGCCGGTCATACATATAACGTGTTATATATATCTATATATATATATATATATATATATATATATATATATATATATATATATATATATATATATATATATATATATATATATATATATATATATATATATATATATATATATATATATATATATATATATATATATACAACGTGAGCATTAAATATATATATATATATATATATATATATACCGGTAGTCATGACGGCTCTGTACAGGACGTTTCTACACAGGGAGGTCTAGTATTCTATACTTAGATTTGGTCCATAAACCCTGCCTATACAACAAGCAACGATCTACAAGCTGTAACACCTTGGATTCATGTTGTTCAGGAAAGCATACTGTTATTAGTTCCAGCCATTATAATCAACTGATCCGAGTAAAATCAGTCTGCATTTTTATCGCCATAAACTCTCTAATAAATTCCCAGTCAAAGGGAAACGACTGGTTTGGTATTTATTCAGATATTAAACAAAAAGATATCCTAAATCTAGGACGGTCTCACTCATGTGATTGATAAATTTCACAAATCTTTATCACACAAAATATTTCAAACAGAAAAGTAGCAAAACAACACTACATTATTATACATCGCCATGGAATTCGTCTCTGAACACCTTTATTTCAAACATTTTCGTAAAGCATGTCCCCGGATTCCCCACAGATCTCGCTCCATTCGGAAGTTCGGGTTTTAGAATCTTGGGACCCCCCCCCCCCCCCCCCGAAACGCTACACCCCCTCCATAAACATTCTACACCCGCACATGCTAGGTGACCCGTAAACAGTAAATCAGGACACAGTAATGTATATAGAGGTTTCTCCAGCTAAAGGAAAAAGGGCACTTTTAGGTAGTACTAAACCATATAACTTCCAGCTGGGTCAAAGTTGGAGGTGCACCCATGTTTTGACAGAGCGGTTAATACCACAAGTCCTGTCATTGGTGATAAATGTGAGTGTGTTTGTTGTAAAAAAAAACCCAATAGTTTCATCTGGGCAAAACTGTATGCAATTTTATTTCATCTAGTACCATTGTCAAGTAACCTTGTGCTTGAAACATATATGGGGTACCTGTATAAAAGGTACTCAATTCTTTTTGCGGAACTAGGGTAGTCATAGACGCTACCCGTTACCTCTCAAATGAGCAGCTTCACCCCCATTTTTTTTCTGATTCAATTTAAGGGTGAGGGTGGTAGTATTTATATCCGTGGTGTATATGTCGATTGATACGCTGCATGTATGAGTTTTAGCGTCGTCTACGGGATTTGATTTGGTGGCATACACCCTATAAACTAAAACAAAGAGAAGAAATTTGTTTGTTGAAAAACATATTTGGAACGTCTAGTGATCAGTTTAATTAGAAAAAAAGATTTCCCACCTTCATTCGTCGATGGTGCAATGTCGATAAATCGGGCATTTTTTTTTTAATCCTCTAAATTCGGGCAAAACTCAGCCTGCCCACCTCACCCCCTACCCCCAGGTCGTAGTTTGTAAGTCGACAAAATAGCGCGCCACAATTACATGATAAGACTGGTTCTCAAATGAATATACACAAAGCGACGCCTTGTAATATCATTTGTGTAACGCATGCACCATTTTAGGCCAAAAAAAATATTTACGGAAATTTCCGAACACTGAAATTAAAGGCGCAGACCCTCGTTTCAGCCCGTAAAATTTTCTAAATTTCTAAATTGCCTCTATATTTAGGTTTTTCCTGCCCCGAGTCAGACCCCCGATCATACTGGAGGCCGGACTCGGGATAGGCGTGTTCGAAACGATAAAGGTATATGAGCACGTTAAAACCCTATCCAAGTTCCAATTAAAAATGTGATTGTAAACTGTTGGCGGAATAGGATTATTTTTACAATTATTCGTCTCAGGTTCACGAGTTTCTTCCACAATATACGATATTTAATGGAAATATCACGTTTAATAATAATGACAATGATAATACAAAAACTATTAATAAATTAATAAATAATATTTTTTTAAATTAATTAATAAACAACAATATAATAATAAATTAATAAATAATATTAGTAATTATAATAAATAAATAACATAATAAATAAATAATTGATTTAATAATAATAATAATAAATTAATTAATTAATTAATTTAATTATTAATTAAATAAACACGTGTGTTTTTTTCATTTATAAAGATACACAACATAGGGGGTGGGGGAGACAGACATAGAGGGATGGAACGGGGTAGCACGAGATCATGCATTTGCTTGTTTCCTGTTGTTGTCTTGTTCAATTAATGTGCATTATTCGTAATTTATGTTTCCCCGTCTCTTTGTGTGTCTATTCACCTTTCCCCAAAATTTGCTATAAAAGATTAATAGAAATATTATGAAAGATTAATGGAACTATTATAATAACAAAATGTTTTAGGTTGGGGGTTGTGCAGGTTAATTAAAAAATATTTATAATATTTATTTATTTTTAAATTGAATAAAAATCTTTAAATAACTAATAATCAATAATTATAACTAAAAAAAACAATTAAAACCAAAAAAAAGAAGAGTAAAAATTAATAATAAATAATTATATAAATAAATAAAACCCTTAAAATATCTAATGACCTGCAATGATAATTAAACAAAGATTTTTTTTTTTAATATCTGAGGAAGCTGAAGTATCTTAATGTGACCTAGTGGCACACGCGACAATTATAATGATATTGGATTTCTATAAATACATTTTAGAAATACCGTCGTGGTGTATATATAGAATACTAAATGAGCTTGCCTGTTATATTATTTTTATGAAATGAGTGAACAGTTTTGGTAGGCTATCTTCCGAGCGAAAGCGAGTCAAATACCAACACTGTTCACAAGTTTCATAAAAATGGTATGACAGGCAAGCTGGTTTAGTATTTTATTTATTACAAATCAACTGCAAATAAGCCGCAAAGCAGAAGTAAGCAGATGTCAAAACCTACTACGCGTAAACATAAACAATATCTTACACTGGTGTGTAATAAAGTTTAAGAACACCTTGCTAACATGAACATTTATCCGTCTCAGATAAGATTTCACAATGTTAAGTTGTAGGATAGTGAACCAAAATGCAGATAATTATTATACACTCAGAAATAAATTAACATGGCTAGAGGTGAAACGTTTACTAATTCAAACAAGAAACTAAAGTTATAACAAATTCTACACTGTTACCTATAACAAAAGGTGCGATTATAACTTAAGAAAAAAAAGAAGAGATAAAAACCTTTGAAACACATGTAACTAATGGCCTGTAATAATAATATTTCTTTATTAATAATAAATATTAATTTAAAAAAAAGGAAATAAATGAAAGCCTTAATAATAATTAAACAGAATAATACCCCCCCCCCAAAAAAAAAAAAATTAAAAAAAAATTAAAAAAATTTAATAATAATAATAATAATAATAATAAATATTAATAATGCATTTAATGCATATGCAACACAAGCACATATATAGAAACAAGACTAACAAAATGAATAATCAATTCCATTCAGTTCCCAAATATTTCTTTTTACGTAAAATGTTTGATACGAATAATTGTCGTTCCGCCATATTTTCATTCCGCATTTTCGATGTGCCAGGATAAAAATAACTTTCAAATGTGTAAATGTGTTATCTTCAAATATCTAATCATGGAAACGTTACCAAAGGTATTATAATTAATATTTTAGTCTAAAATTTATTACAATATGTTGTTGTATGTGTTGAGGTTCTTAAATAAAGCACATATGCCTGATTTTATTAAATCGTGATTGCAAATGGAAAATTCGATCCAATGGATAAACGTTACGGTACAGCAATAAACATCACAATAATAAATATCGTACCGGAGACGTTTATCTTGATGAACTAGGTACGCCCTGGCAATGATTACTGTGTCCACGTCTGAAAGGAACACACACAAATGACGACATCGTGACTGGTGGTCTCTTGGGGAAACTGATCATCAGTGAGAAGACCTTGAAACACGTTCTGTCACATGCTGTAATTTTCCACTCATAAACACAAATATAGGCCTAGACCAGCGTGTAGTTTTCACTACCTGGCCTCAGATTACAGTTATCTTCCCATTTGGTTGTCGAAAATCCGGAAGTTTCACCGCGCAAGTAGTCTGCTGTTTGACTGTGATTATTTCATGGCAGACAGCTATGAAGTGGCAACTGTTTGACTGAAGTGACAGGGGATAGCATGTAGTTTGTAAACATGTGTAACTTGTTGACATTGAAGACTTGTTTGTGGTAATTCCGGCCCATGCAAAAGTAGTGCTTTTTGTGTAAAATGGGTGTACTCCGGCCTGGTTTAGAGGGTGTGTCTGTTTAAACCAATATGCTGGGAGAAAGAGCTGGACAACAGGGGTTGTCCTTTTCAGGGCGTGTGTCCCCCATGCAGGCAAAGGTACATACAAAACTTCACGGGCCTGCTGATATTAATAAAAATGTTATAGCCACTAAGGCTATATAGAAACATATAGCGAAATTAATTGTGGTCTGAGGCCTGATATAGTTCACACATTACACCGGTTAAATGCTTGATTCTGATGAAAGTATTATAACAAGAGAGGTGAAATTACACAGACTGATTGTGCATACCACAAGGAATATGAAAACTAATTTATTTATTTTCTAAATATTTTATTAAATTAAAAAACTTTTTTTTTGAATTTATTAAAAATTAAAATTAAAAGTTTCAACTTTTAAATTTCAATATCCTCCAAAATAGCATAAAATGACCTCTGATGTTACTACAGGTTGTTGCAATATTTTTTAACAGTTTTGAGCTAATAATTTGGTAAAAAAGAGCAAAAGTTGGATTTTGTTAGTCAATATTGAGATTTTGATTTTTTTTACATATTGAATTTTAATGAGTTTCTCAATTATTGCAATTGGACAGAAGATCTAAATATAATGAATATATCACTACTAAATGTAATTAAACACTTTAAATAAATAGTATACAGTTTTTAACAAGATTAAGTACTCTAATAATACATTTCACCTACATTTATGTAAATTACACACTTAAGTCATTTTTCAAAAATGGTCTTTTATCCTTAGAAAATCTAATAGGCTAATATTCTATGCTGTCTGAATGTATTTATTGTGTTCAGTAATCAGATGCTGGTATACTTGTCAAGTTTATTGCAGAAAATGTGCCAAAAAGGTTAACATTTGGCTTGTAATACATATGGCAGAATAATCCATAATGCATATTCAGTGGTCATTACTACAAACATCCTTCCAATCAAGAAATACTACACTGAGGTATCCCAGACACTGGCACATGACTACACTTGTTAACAGTTATCACTGGAAACTGACAAATATGGTGCAAGTACCTCTTGGTAGGATTTATATCAGCATTTTGTAACAAAATCTTCATTTTCAAAGTTGTCGTCAACAAAAAAAATATTATGGTGTATACCTAAATAATATCTGTAGGGCATATTCATATTAATATGCATTTATATGGACTGTTTTGCCTTTTACAAAGTGGCTACATGTCTAATACAGTAAATGAAGTAGATTAAGTAAATACAGCAGGTCAAATTGAATATGAGGCCTATCATGTCTAATTTTCCCTGAAATTAGTGTGTAAACATTTTTGTTGCAAATGGCCCCAATTTTGTGACTTTCACCATCCCTCTGACACATTTCTAATAATGTATCATGAATTCAGTCACCATATCTTTACTAAGCCTCCACTTATCATATCTAAAATGCAAAATTTTACAGTTTTAGATTTTTTTTTTTTCAAAAATTTAAATTTAAGTTTAATATTTAATTAAAAATGAAGTAAAATCTAATGATTGATTTTTTTTCCTTTAAATATTTCAAAATCTTTCCAAGACAGCACTGTGCAGATAGAACATATGTAGAAGAAAAAATAGCTGCTCATTGTATGAAGAAATTCCAAAATTTGATAAAGTTATTACATTTTGAAGTTGGTGTCCCTCAAGTTTCCATTGCTAAAATTGGCCATGGCAAGGCACTGTGGTAGGTGTTTTAACACAGCCTCTGTATACTCTCAGTTTAAAGGTGACATACCGATACTTACCGAGCATTGCTTTAATATGTATATCATTGGAATGCATTAGTGTGGGCCAGTTTTTAGGGGAAAAAATGGACTGATAGGCCTCAGATTACAGTTATCTTCCCATTTGGTTGTCGAAAATCCGGAAGTTTCACCGCGCAAGTAGTCTGCTGTTTGACTGTGATTATTTCATGGCAGACAGCTATGAAGTGGCAACTGTTTGACTGAAGTGACAGGGGATAGCATGTAGTTTGTAAACATGTCTAACTTGTTGACATTGAAGACTTGTTTGTGGTAATTCCGGCCCATGCAAAAGTAGTGCTTTTTGTGTAAAATGGGTGTACTCCGGCCTGGTTTAGAGGGTGTGTCTGTTTAAACCAATATGCTGGGAGAAAGAGCTGGACAACAGGGGTTGTCCTTTTCAGGGTGTGTGTCCCCCATGCAGGCAAAGGTACATACAAAACTTCACGGGCCTGCTGATATTAATAAAAATGTTATAGCCACTAAGGCTATATAGAAACATATAGCGAAATTAATTGTGGTCTGAGGCCACCTGGTTTAACTAAACACAAAACTCTCGTATGTCAGTGGCATAAGAGTTATCTCCCATAACGGTTGCACGGTACCAAGTTGGGAACTTCCGTATCAAGGTCTACGATACAACACATCCAGCATTTACATTTATAATGACGCAGCTCCGATTAGTAGTAATATGTTTATTTGTTCAAACATTATTATCTCTTCACAGTAAATGAATATGCATGTACTTTCGTTTAGTTTAGTTAAATGTCAGAATGAATGAATGAATGAATGAATTAACGAATGAACGAAGCCACAACACAATATTTCAGCTATAACTGGGTGTCAAACTTAATTACATTAATTAATTAATTAATTAATTATCATCATTAATGTAACATTTGAAATGTTATATTAAACAACAGTGCAAATAACTGTACAACAGATACAAATTGAAGGTGGAGGATCCTTCTACACAACAAATGAAAGAGCCAAGTATGTATGACCGGCGTGAGCACGACAAATGACAATTCCATCCTTCCTGCGTCGCCTATAGAGGACTGCCACTCTCCAGGATCGTTCCAATAATCTTGTCAAGTTGAAAACATATATGGCTTGATGATATTTTTTAAATCAGTTTCTTACACAGCCGTTGGTGAGAACATAATTCGTTATTTTCGAAAACACAAACTATTAACACATATATGTATGATAATATTTTAAAGACAAGACTGTTCCTAGGAGATGATCAGTTCATCAATACCCTACCATCTAATGGAGGAAAAACACTGAAATAGAGAATACCACATGAATGGCCGTTAGATACCGTTTATCTTTCAAAGAGTTCTTTTAAAACGTATCTAACGAACGAAAGCTTTTAGACAACGCGTCGTATGATAAATTGTATCTAATGGGCACGAATGTTATATTATATTTATTAAATATCCTGAAAAAAACACAGTTTTAAAATAACTTTAAATGCCTTTTCTAACGAAAACCTATTTACGGCCCTTGCGCTTATAATTAACTTGTGCGTCACAGACAAATCAATTTCAGGTTATCGTGTACGTCACAGAGTGATCGATTTGACCGGGGTTTTTTTTTTTTTTTTTTTTCATTGGATGGTATGGCATTGGTGACCAGGGCCCCGTTCCACGAAGCGATCTTAGCACTAAGATCACCTTAGTGCATAAGGTAGCTATGCACTTAAGGTGATCTTAGGGCTAAGATCGCATTGTGGAACGGGGCCCTGGTCATCACCTAGGAGCAGCCGGTCGTATGTCTTTAAAATGTTAACGTACGTATATGTGTTAACAAGTATGAGTTACCAAAAATAACGAATGATTTCTCACCAACAAGTGTGTAAGAAAATCTATCATTCTGTGGCGTACCTGAAATTGACTTGTCTTTGACAAACAGAGTTAACAATAAGCGTAATAAGACCGTAACTAGGTTTTAGATGAAAAAGGTGTTTAAATTTATTTTAAGACCGTTTTTTTTATGATATGTAACAAATAGAATACTACATTCGTGTCCGTTAGTGCCATTTATCTTACCGCTCGTTGTTTAATAACGTACCCAACTCGCTTTCGCTCATTGTAAGATAGATGGAAAGAAAGAAAGAAATGTTTTATTTAACGACGCACTCAACACATTTTATTTACGGTTATATGCGTCAGACATATGATTAAGGACCACACAGATTTTTTAGAGGAAACCCGCTGTCGCCACTACATGGGCTACTCTTTCCGTTTAGCAGCAAGGGATCTTTTATTTGCGCTTCCTACAGGCAGGATAGCACAAACCATGGCCTTTGTTGAACCAGTTATGGACAACTGGTCGGTGCAAGTGGTTTACACCTATCCATTGAGGCTTGCGGAGCACTCACTCAGGGTTTGGAATGTCCTTATGATAGCCACCGGGCATGGTCGTTTAAAAGGTTTCATTGTACCAAATCAATTCCTATTGCTGACAATGTTAACATGTACTAATAAACCTGATATAAGCACCCTATCAACACATCCACGCAGTAAAACAATAAAAGGTGTGGCACCTAACATTGATATCTGGTAATAACACACACACACTCTCTCTCTCTCTCTCTCTCTCTCTCTCTCTCTCTCTCTCTCTCTCTCTCTCTCTCTCTCTCTCTCTCTCTCGTCGCTCTCACGATAGTATCCTCCCCAAAAAAATAATTAACAAATAAAATTAAAACAAAAATATTTTAGAAAGAATTGCTAAATAAACAGTTGGTTATAAGTTGAGTTAACATGTTGTAAAGAATACTAAAACAAACGTTAACCCAAAATTGAAAATGTTTGTCTAAAATGATAAATCACGATGAGGCGACACACACATATGCTATAACATTGATCAAATCGATGCTCATTGTATAAGCATTGTTATTATTATACAGCTGTTAGCACTCACACGTTAACATAACTACAGTACCAAACCATAAATGAATGAATGAATGAACAAATTAATTAATTGATGACTGAATGAATGAATTAATTAATTAATGGATGAATAACTGGTTAACAAATCCGTAGCAGGAAAACCCCTGAGGGTAATATATAAATGATGTACACAGTGCTAGGCACACTACCGTACTCATACCAACATACTAGTTATCATCCGATATACTGTCGGCTTTATCTCACTATCATCTTCACACACATCATAATCACCTGGTACATTCTTGCATGATGTTGTGCATGGTTGTCCTTTGTCAAGGCATGATCACTTTGTGGCTCAAGAAATGGGCCGTCATTTTTACATCAGGTTGTTCAGCAATTCTTGTTAAAATGAAAACTGGTTCACTAACTTGGGTACCAAGAAACCCATAAAGCATTTTTCTTTCGAAAGCCAAACGTCTGGGTGTGGTTTTGTCTTGCGATGTCATAACCCGATAGCTAAAGTCCTACCTTTAATTATCTTTAGATTTCCACAACATTTTGTCCAGACAGAAATCGTGAATAAACCCTTGCAATGACACAGATTCCAAATACAAGAATCATAGGACAAAAAGCATTTAGGCTGCCATTTTCTTTTGTATGGAATAGGTATTAGACCACAGTTATTTGTGAATCTTCAGCTGAGATGTATGCATACCAGGCCATGGCATCCTAAATACCCACCTGTGGTTTAAAAATAAAGAACGATACAGGTATTTTTAGTCTCAAGGAAATTACAAAAAGGGTCATAATTATAAAGGGGATCTATTTTAAATATGTTTAGTTAAATATTTGTGTTACTTTCATCATTATGTGTCCAAACTGCATGATTTTGGTCACATGTGTTTGATAATGTTCACACCCATACAAACCACTCCAAAGCGGGAGTTGGCGGATATCACATATACATTTATGGAAACTTTGTTCGTCTAACCTTATAAAAATCCTTATTTGAATAAAGGTTTGGCTATTCAATTGTTCACAAAATCAGCTTGTTTCAAACTTACCCAAAATGATCGCGCCCTACTTTTGTCACAAGAAAAACCTGGCGTATGAATACCAAGCCTCATTACTGCTAACCCGTTTCCATTGCTGTGGCAAACCAATTGTCATTTTCAAAAGTAAATCATTGGCTATCACTAAGCTTAAGAATGTTCTTCCTATTCCAGATAATTAGCTTGCATACACAATCTGTACAACACCAGCAAGCGAACTCTTTGCGCGCCCGGGTACACAAGGGAGCTAACTGTATACTGCTATCATATTCTCCAAGACTGGTATTGATATGTATTGTGGTATAGGCAATTATCATGACGTCATATTAATTACTTCACATATTTCGGAGGATTCCATCCAAATTGAAGAATATTCCATTCAAAAAAGTAATTGGCAGACGGCGAAAAATTACATGCTTTTTGTCCCAGGAGATCTCAGCGAATTCGATTTTCATTTTCACACAGAGATCCAACAATCATTGGTAGCCGCCTAATTTTCTTCATAAAAAAATATCCCATGTGCTTCCAACTTTGCAACCAACTGCAACTGGTCAACTGTTTTCATCATTAAACTGAACGTGTTCTGTGACCCTAGAAAGAGCTGAGCGTAACAGCCAAATAATGACACTGTATTCCTAATTCCTTAGCTGACCCATGTATACCCAGTTAATTAAGACTGGCATATATATATATATATATATATATATACACATACATATACACATACACATACATATATACACATACATATATACACATACATATACACATACACATACACATACACATATACATACACACATATACACATATATACATACACATATATATACACAAATACCCTATAGCTCAGTGGCCAAGGCACAACGTGGCACACATGATCTCTTTCATTGTAGGGTCGATTTAAAATCAGGATATAAAACATTAATACCCCCCCCCCCCCTCCCCCCGGTGGCCACTATTTTGAATAACTATAATTTATATTGAAACTCTTATTCTGTGGCACATCAACTTAGCATTATACCAACACTTATGCTCACGTTTTAAGGAACAATGAATCTAATGGTCCATATGTAAAGGGAGTAATATATATCTTCACAATATTCGCCAAACAATATGGATACACTGAACAATAAAAGAAACACATCTAATTACAAATGTCCTGTATATAATCCTCACATTGTTAATTATCATATGATACTAATTACAAATGTCCTGTATATAATCCGCACATTGTTAATTATCATATGATACTTATTAAAACAAACTCTCTTTTTTAAAATTCTGATAAAGTACCGGGAAATCACACATAAAAATAGTGTTCTTCTATTTCACACCACGACCTAAAACAACACAATTCATTATCATTTTACCACAAAAAATGGGAATAATCATTTGGATATGTCTCGTATGTGTACAGAGAGCTAATGAGAATAGCTGGAATGTTTCCATTGACTCTTCATACATATGGAAGTTGGATAACAGCAGAATCCACACAGACATCAATACAGTTATCATTAAGTCAAGACACGTGGATCAATATATGAACATGAGGTACATTATCCATCCTAACCAAAACACGAGTCTTCTGTATTGTCAGATTATGAGTGTAACATCTTTTCTTCTGCACACTTTAAAGCGAAGCAGCTGTGATTTGATGAACTTTACTGGTTCTGATAACGTATAGTGCATGAATAAAGCTTGTTACAGTTCCGTTTGTAGCCATATTTTCTTTAATAGTTGCATTAGATAACACGACCATATCTGCTGTATGTCCTTGATGATTAATTATGGGAATTTCCACTATCTGTTTTCATAGAGTGGTATCAGTGCATAGTATTCATCCCAGGAAACAAAGTCATCAACATCTACTTTTCATTCCTAAAACATTTTATTCATGTTAAGCCATTTGTATTCGTGTTCTGTCTACTGATTGGTTGCTTCTCTGGGGTCCCATAGAATCATTGGTAATTAATGCTAATATTTCATTTGACATTGGCCCTGCAAGTAAAATGTTCGTGTAAGTCAGGGGAAGACGAGTAACTTGCTTTTATGTGATTGTCACCTCTAAGTCAATCTTTTCTTCATCAGACTTGGACTTGTTATCTGTAGAATGCAGCATGTTGCTAATATATAGAACACTATTCAATATCATACTAGACAACAGTATTTCCCTAAATGAATGGCTGATACTAATGATTAAGCCAATCTTTAAAAATAAAGGAAGCCATTATATGCCTAAATATTATAGACCAATAACTTTATTATGCTGTAGCTCAAAGCTATTTACAACAATACTACACAAGCGACTAAATGACTACCTAGAAGAAATAATATCTTAACTGAAGCCCAGACTGCCTTTCGAAAACGAAGGAAATGGTTTATTTAACGACGCACTTAACACATTTTATTTAAGGTTATATGGCGTTGGACCACACAGATATTGAGTGAGGAAACCCGCTGTCGCCACATCAGGGACTACTCGTTTTCGATTAGCAGCAAGGGATCATTTATATGCACCATTCCATAGACTGGATAGCACATACCACGGTATTTGATGTACCAGTCGTGGTGCACTGGCTGGAGCAAGAAATAGCCCAATGGGCCCACTGACGGGGATTTCGAACCGACCATTTGTTTAATATTTATTCTTTAATAAAAAAATTAAAAAGAAGAAAAATTAAATTATTCTGTGCGTTTATTAATTTCCAAAAGGCATTTGATACGATATTTAGAAGCTTTCTTTGGCAAAAATGATTAAACTATAATATAAATGGCAAATTCCTTAGAATTATCAACAACAAAAAATGTATCTAGGCATAAAATCCTGTATCAGTGTTACAAACGAATGCTCACAATAATTGTCCATCAAGGTCAAAATGTGTCACGTGTCCTATCTTCACTTTATTTACGGTCATGTCGGTATGTACCACAGAATACCACTATGTAAGATAGCTGTCGGTATGTACCACAGAATACCAGTGTGAGATAGCTGTCGGTATGTACCACATAATACCACTATGTAAGATAGTTGTCTGTATGTACCACAGAATACCACTATGTAAGATAGCTGTCGGTATGTACCACAGAATACCACTATGTAAGATAGCTGTCGGTATGTACCGCAGAATACCAGTATGTAAGATAGCTGTCGGTATGTACCACAGAATACCAGTGTGTAAGATAGCTGTCGGTATGTACCACAGAATACCACTATGTAAGATAGCTGTCGGTATGTACCACAGAATACCACTATGTAAGATAGCTGTCGGTATGTACCACACAGAATACCAGTGTGTAAGATAGCTGTCGGTATGTACCACAGAATACCAGTGTGTGAGATAGCTGTCGGTATGTACCGCAGAATACCAGTGTGTGAGATAGCTGTCTGTATGTACC